>NW_024104584.1:543548-767240 GCF_003945595.2 Pipra filicauda | reverse complement strand
CCAGCCAAAATTCACAAATTGTTTCTTCCTTCTACTAACACCTTCAGTGAAATTTCTGTTAACTGGAACCATTTCACCTCCCTCATTCTCCAAAATTTGAAGCAATTTTGGAAGAATTTCATCTTTAACCCAATTTCATGCTTGTGTATTCTTTCCCTCTTAAGTTCTCAAATTCTTCCTTACGTAGCCTGCAAAATATTCATTTTCTTTTGAGAACATGGAAGCCTTAATCACTGCGGGTTGCATAATAAAGACCTCCAGGAAAAGCCTTATTTCACCAGAAGAACCCACAGCTCTTGGGCAACACCCTCAGATTTCCTGCCTTGGCAAAGCTCCCGGTGTGCTAGCACAGCACTGCCTCCCCAAAATGCACCCCAGGGAGCTGTGCTGTGTGGAGCCACCGGTACCTTGGCTGACCTGCGCTAGCACTGATGCGATGTGACTGAATTAGAGTGTGTGGCTGTGGACAAGGCAGGGCAAAATGAGGCTCGGCAGCACACAGTGCAGAGAACGTGGCAAGCAGGGATAACCTGTTTGTGTTGGTGAAATGTCCAGAAGCATGGAAGAAAAACGATCACTCCCATTAACTCTCTTAACTACATTCCATTTTAACACATCAGTGAAGCATAGAGCTAGCTGACCAAGGGAGATCATTTTTAGAGTAGCTTCAACTGTATGTCTATTGATTATGTGCTCCAAGAGTCATCTCAGAGGAGAAGCTATACTGCTACCTATATCTCTAGAAGCATTCATTTGAGGGTATATAAGTTGTCAGGGAGTAAGGTACTCTGTATGCAACAGAAGAGAGGCAGTTCTATTCTAGAAAAAAATCATGGCCTAATTCACCTAAAATTTTTGGGCATTGTTTTGTGATTTAGAGCTCTGAATAACTCATCATCTTACTCACTCATGGCTAGGCTTCGCGAACGAAGATTTGGGAAGGCTCTATCCACATTTGCTACAGGCACGCTGGTGGCTTATGAGGCCAATATGAGATAGACATATCCGATTGCAAAAGGCACAGCAGAAAGATTCCTTAGACGGTGTATTCTGCAATACACGGTTCTTTCTGCGTTGCCTTTTTTCCTCGAGGGTGATCCTGCGTGTGTTCTCAAAGGAGACAGCTGCGTTATAGATGGTGTGTCTCCAGGCCTCCCGATTTGAGGCCAGAGTAGACCAGTTAATACTTATGATAGCTGCTTGCTCTAGAACAGATGTGTTGGTCACAAAATCTGACCAGTGGATGTTTAGGATTGTACAGAGGCAGCGTTGATGGAAGCGTTCTAAGAGACGCAGGTGGTGGCGGTAGATGCCCCATGATTCGGAGCCATATAAGAGAGTCGACAACACTATGGCTTTGTAAACACTGATCTTGGTGCTTTTCTTCAAGTGTTTATTACGCCATACTCTTTTGCGGAGTTTTCCAAAAGCACTATATGCCTTTGCTAATCTGTTGTCTATCTTCTGAATAACTAGTGACTTGTGAATACTCTTAAGGACTCCATATTGCTCACTGGTCACATAAACTTGGCTACTGGGAGTGTGTGGTTTGTCCCTTGAAACATGTAGCTCTAGCTCTGGTGAGGACAGTCCTAGGCAGCAATCTGATGCCATAGAGGACGCAGTACCTATCAGAGATGCCAGCCACAGGATGAGAACGACTGCTGTCTTTCAAGTTTAGGCCCAGGTAGCACACATCTCCCTGAATCTCTGAAAAGCAAATATATGAGCTAATGTCAGCAACATACACGCATGCTCACAGCTACGCAGTTCAGGCGGCATCATGTTTATGAAAGATATTTGTTTAAGAACTGCTGACAATTTTTTTTCCCTAACAACTTCAATGCTTGGTTTGGCAACCTACCCTCCTGTCAGTTCTGGCCTCAGACTCAGCAGTCTTTTCTGCCTTAACTGCTAAGCCCAGGGAGAAGGGGTGGCCGCATTCATGCCGTGCCCACCAGCGGTGGCACCTGTGCTGTAGGCAGCCCCACAGCCCCAGCTGTCAGCACAGGCTCCTTCCCAGGCCCTTATATGGAGATCAGCACACACCAACCTTGCGCAACTTGCTTTTTCTCGAAGCAAGGGATAAACGGTGCTGGCACAGAGGTGGCTGCTGGAGCTCGAGTGTAATTCTTGGGCCCACACACAGGAGTGCCTTTTGTCTCTGCACCCGTTGATGCAGCATTCTTCTGCATATGAGAGCACTGGCATCTCTTCTGTCCCCAGGGTTTCCATGCTTAGCCATTTTGCTGTGCTCGGCCCTCACAGATTTTCCCCCTTAATCTTCAGCCACATCCTGTTTTACTGATGATCTTGCTCTGCTGAGTGCCTGGCAAAAGTGCTATGAATTTTTCTACGTGCATCACTCATGTTTGTTCCCTCCCCTGCTTCTAGCTCCTCTCTTGAATTAATTAGCTGCTCTCTTGCCTCTTTTGCTTTTAGTCTTTTTCCACCTCAACCTTTCCTTTCCATCTGCCTTTTAACCTGATTTCCTAGTCAGGTTCTTAAAACACAGATACATAAGCTTTGCATCATGTCTCATGTCTGCCATTTGTCTGATGATTTTCCTTTCTAATTCTGTCCTGAGAACATAACTGGTTTTTGCTCTCTCCATCTCTTTCAGCCAGGTGATCCAGTCCATCCCTTAGGAACAGCTGTTGCCGCTCTACTCTTACTGCAAGCCAGGAGTGGGACTTCATCAACAATTGTAAAAGGGTGGCATGCTCTAGCTGCAGAACATGCCATTAAATAGTAAAGTAATATTTGCATAAAGAAGCTTTCACTTCACAAATGTGCAAGCCTACTTGACTCTGACTCCTTTCATTCCTTGCTTTTGCATGCCCTGCTCCCACAAAGGAAGCCGTCTTCAAGCCCACTTCTCATTTCATTACCAATCATTTCTAATCATGAGGAAGTTACTGTCTGTCCTTCTTTTTCCCATCCTCTTGCTTTCTGATCCTTGTACCCCCTCCTTAGCACTCCCTAGCTGAAATATTAGTTGTTGCACCTCAGCTCAAATGGCTGAGAGCTGAGCTCAGTAGAGTGTATCTCCATATATCTTCCCAGAATGAGGTTATTCATTAATCCGGGCTGTTTTTGAAGGAGGTCTGGCAAGTTTTCTTTGTCATAACCGCTACTCAGAGCAGTGTGAAACACAGCAGCACTGAAAGCCATTACTACAAATAGCTCTCGATCCCTCAGGCTGGATCCTTGAGAAGTTTGTCCTTCAAATAGTTCAGAGAGCAGCCAATCTCTACACAGTGCTCATGGGTCTTCCCAAACACAGTGTGAAGGGCAGGGATTTCCACAGCAAACCCTCCTTCCTCAGAGCAGATCAGCAAATCAAAATCCTTTCTATACAGGATCCCATTTCATATTTCTCAGGAAACAGAGATGCCTTCTGGAGGCATGCATTATCTTTGAGAAGAAGAACCTTTGTTCCGTCATGTGGGGAATTATTATGGCCCGTTTCAACTTAATCCTGTAGTTCCAATCTGTCTGTGAATGGAAAAAAAGCAAAACATATTTACAGATTAAATTACCTCTCAGCAATGGTGGCAACCTTGGGGAAGCTGGGGAGGGAACTGCAGTTCACCTGTGATAAGTGCTGTCCTCTGTGTACTTCCATCTACACTGCAAAAAATAAAAATGTGAATTTCCACTTTGTCTTTGAAATCTGACAATTTATTTTTTCTGCTTATATTTGAGATCAGAGAAACAGGATCTGAAATGAAATTTTATTTCTCCACATGTCTACAGGGTACTTCCAGGTAAATGCCTTAGCCCAGAGTCTGGAGTGAAGCCAGGATTATCCTAAAATGTGAGTTTTTTAGAACAGGCAATCTGCACTAATAGACTAGGCAGGGCCGGAAACAGACTTGAGCGTCTCAATTAGCAGAGCCCTGGCAAGGCCTTGGCATTTGAGAACCCAGACTGCAGCAGAAGAGGTGGAGGAGCAGCTCAGAGTTAGCCCAGGACAACCACTTTCCCAGGGAACAGTTTGAGGTTAGTGGGATGAAGCCATATTGAGTCTAGAGAAACCATTTTCATCACTGGAATAGATGCAGCTTCTCAGTTTGTCTTAGGTGTGTTCTGGTATGCATGGAAGATCATGCTCTTCAGGGATTTAGGCACAGGGGCACTTAATTTCTGAATTTTAAAGTGCCACAGGCATGGAGATAGGTACCTAGATAGTCACACCAGCCAAGAGAGAGGTGCTGTAGGGCATGCAAGACAGCACAGCTACTATTGCCTAAGGATATTTTCGCCAGAAACTGTAAGTGCTTTTGGTATTTCAAGTGCCTCAACAGGTTAGACAGAGTTTTTTTAAATTGTTTTCTTACAAATAGCACCCGAAAGCAATGTATGCAACACTGAAGCTCTTCAGCACTATTTTGGGTCTAGTTTGAATGTCTTTGTTTAAGGGATTGGTCTGTTCACATTTAGATGTAGCTGGAACTTTTGCTTTTAGTGTGTTTCCTTTGCAGTGCTGTTCTGGCATGTTGGCAGTTTATCTCCCATGGTGGCATTAAATTGATACCTGTTTTGTTCCTTGCAAGGTGTGAGGCAGAGCAGGCCTGCATGCTGCAGAAACAGGCAGTAACTGGAATTTGCCAAAATGTCCATGCCAAGTTTTGCAGCAGTCGCGAGCCTCCGGGCCTGGTCCATGCCCCCTCTGCACAAGTGTGACCATGTTTATAGGACAGAGCTCAGTAGGCATCCCCACGTGCAGATCCGAAAAGCAATCGCTGCTGTTATGGTTTACACCACTTTGTTCTGTTGCTGACAGTTACTGAATTGGGCTCGTGGCTTTTCACAAGGGCTGATATACACAAATCTCAGAAATCTTGTAAACTGTCATAACAACTTGCTATTTTAAGGATGAGCACACTTTTTCACTGGAGTTGATTTTTGACTTATACAGTTGTCATTATTCCTGGTGTTCACTGAAAATTGTCTGATAGGTTTGAGCATCATCAATATCTACTTCTAATTTTATGATGTGTGGCTGTTTTAAATACATTATTATATGTCATGAATGATTTTGTTGAGGTAGTTACCCCCCCAGTTTTCTCAAAGAAACTTGAGACTAATAGTTGCATCTCAGTTAAAAGGAATGTTTAAAATCTCATTGACTGAAACTCAGAGGAATCCCTAACTATCTTAAGCAGAAAACAGCAGAAAAGGGGAGCCCTGGTCTACAGACAGAAATTGGAAATGGACAAAAGCCCCCACTCATGCTAACAGAAGTTTTTCCACTTCCTGAAGAGAAGATAGATGAGAGATAGCACATTTTTTATTTTTTAGGTTTTGAAACAGCAGTTTTCAAATAGCAGCATGGCTATGAATTTAAAGCATTCTCTATCTTTGTGTTGAGCAATCTTAGTGAAAAGCAAACAGGAGAACTTTCTTTGTTGATAATGCCCTTGTGGGTAAGTGCATAGAATATGGACTTTCGCTGTATATTCAGGCTACAGTCAATTAGTCATGGGGAAAAGGAGGAGACACACTGGATTATCCAGGGAAAGCCGAAAGAATTGAAGTCTGTATTTGTAAACAACTCATAAATTAAATCTTTAAATAATATAAATATTTCAGCCTTGACCCTGTCATGGACAGCATCTCATATATGCAAAATTGGTTTATGGAAAATGCTCTGATATAATCTGACACCATGTCAGAGCACATCAGCGGTTTAAAGAAAACTCCCGTTTCAGGGAAGCAAATTATTAGGTTCCTAGTCCAGACACGTGTCTATCCCACTCACGTCAGATAAGTGTCGTAAGGCTAGAGTTGCCACTGCGTTTTACATGGCAACACAGTGGTCTCGCATTCCCAGATATCCAAACCCAAATGCGATTGCACAGTATGGGCCAAATTATTCACTGAATTTATCTCATATACCTCTGCCTTCCTCACCTTAAACTGGAAAATCTGTGCAGGGTTAAAGCAGAAGAGAATTTGCCGTTCCGAAGTTTCCTATTTTTGATCTTACGTCACCTTTGTATGCTACCACCTTTTCAAGTGTGAGCAGATAAAAAGGGCAACAGCTTTGTTTTGTCTCCTTAAACATTGCTAATTCTCTTCCGGGATAGAGAAAACCACGCACTGTGTTAATACAAAGCAACTTAAACTATGCATTTCAGTATGGGCATGTAGAAGCAATCAAGAGTGTGATGAATGATCTGTGGACATGCGTTGCCCAGGTTCAGCCTTTCATTTAGATACTGGATAATGTATCAGGTGCAACATAAATGTTGCTCCTTTGAAAAAAGGAGTGTTATAACAGTGAAGAGAAAAGATATTGTTTTATGTAGGAGGTAAGGGGAGATAAGTAATCCTCTCTAAACAAACCACAACGATAATATAGCAGGTGAAAGAAAATGAGAAAAGGTGGTTAAATGAGATCATCTTTAGTTGCACAATACTACAAAAAATGTAGTTATATATTATTAAAAGAAGCAGAATTCTGCACCCCACAGGCCTCTAGAGAGTTGTTGGTAGTAAGTACAATATTCTCTCCACAGAAGTGTTCTGCTTCATTATTAATGGGCAGTGTCATGAATTAACCACATCTATAAGTGCATGCAGAACAGCTGCCTTTAGGAATTTACTTTGTTATTCACAGAATTGAAGAACTATGAGGCTGGAAGTGGCCTAGGAGATCACCTGCTCTCTCTGCCCACTGAGACATCTCAACGTTTTCAAAGAGTCGAGTGTCTTCATCAACGGCAGAAAAATTGGCTTAAAATGGCTGTGCTACATGGCAGAATGCTTTTATTTTCCTCTACCTTGATTAAAGAGCTCTAATAACTAAAACATCCAAAAAAGAGAGCAAGCTTGCAAGTAGCAAAGCCAAAAGCTTGTTATTCTTATCGTATACTATGTCCAGGGCATATTGAGCTGTCAGATCTTATAGGTGCCTCTGAGTGAAATTAATTGCGGGCTGCAGGCTTAACTGTAGCCTGACGAAAAGCTAGGGAAAAAGCTATAGGGCTAGAAGAGAAAACACTTTCAAGAGAAGGTTTTTGGAGCAATATAATGCTGAATTTCACCCAGGGCAAAATGTTTGCACCCACTGACTTGCACTTTGCTGGTCATCTGGCTGGCTCGCATGTGGGACGTACTTATACTAAAGGCAAGTTTTGCACATCCTCGTCTAGGAAACACTGTTTCACCATTCCCCTGGTCCTTCTGAGATCTTTAATGTGCAGCAGCATCCGAGTTAAAGCGCCCACAGAGCAGATGAGACCTTTGAGAGCAGACTTCACTTTAATGTCCTGTGTCAGACTAGAAGACCCCTGCCTGTGGTGTGGGAAGGCTCAGCCTCCAGCCCACAAGGATTTCAGCAGTTCTACATGACAGCTGTGAACAGCACCTACTCCTCTGTCCCAAAGCTGCCCTTCCAAGGAAGACCTCTGGCATGTCTGCTGCAGGTTGCTCACTTTTTGTGCAGGCACAGAACCAGCTGCAGTTTACCTTGTGGCTGAGAGTGAACAGCCTGCAGAAACCAGGTTCCATGGACTGGGAGATTGCTCCAGGCATTGGCTTGGGCAACTGCCTGCGAAAGAACAAGCTGATTTGAAAAGACATTATTGACTCAGCTGCAACATTCAGAAGGTCTTCAGCAGAGGCAGGAGGCATTAAGCCTTAATGTGGTATCCAAAACCAGCTTGCTCCATTGTTTTCTCTAGGTGTGTCTTTCTCCTTTGTTACCAGGGAAGTGTTGAGGAAGATGAATATCCACTTGTCTAGCACTAGTAGCTCGGCATGAAAATGTGATGATTTCACTTTGGATGTTATAAACTACTCTGTACCTACAAAATTAATGTTGCAGCATCAGCACTGCTGTCAGACAGTATATTTTTGGAGGAGACCCTGGTTCTCCAATGCTTCCACTAGTTGTTAAATCAGTGCAAAACAGGAGTCAGAATCTGCCATTTACATATTTTTCACAATGTTGAAAGCAGAAAGGCAAGCAGATGGTTTTAGATGGATATTAGGGCAGCTGCATACAGGCAGAAAACAGTAACACTACAAGGGGGGAAGGACTGTACTAACAAACTGAAGCCTCTGCACGAGCGTCCGTCAGGAGTGCAAGTTCCTCTGTTTAACTCCTGCACTTGTGAGGGTAGATCAGATTAGTTGGTTGAGTATGTGCCCTGGAGCCAGCAACTGTCTCCAGCTCCACCACCACCATGCTGCATGACCATGGCTTTGTAAAGCAAAGTGCACCCACTGGGAGCAATAAGACATCCACAGCTTATGGAAATGGGACTGGACTGGGAAGTTTATCTTGAGCTCCCTTTTTTGACAATGTCAAGTGTCACCTGCTGCTGCTGAAGATGCAGGGGTTTTGTGCTCTTTGTGCTCACAGAGAGCCAGATAAGCCTGAGGCCCACTGAAGTGGGACCAGAAGTGGAAGGAATTTTGCTTGCTGCCCAGCCCTGGCACCCAACCTGAGGGTGAATGGGGCACCTGACAACCTCCCTGGGATACAGAACTAGAGGAGTCTTCCTCCCTCCAGGAGTTGGGTTGCTTGCTTCAGTAACCTGTGCAGAAATGGATGATGCTGTTATGAAAAGATCATTTCAGGTTGAATGTGGTCACAGCTCCCAAAGAGAATTCTTGCAAGGTACTGTGTCAGGCTGAGCTCGTGAGGCAAATGCATGAGCTGGGGAGAGGTTGCTGTCCTGAGATTAAGGCATGAGCTACAAGGTTTTGCTATATGGGGATGGAGATGGGAGCCTGGTCAGCTAAATGCCCCAGGAGAGTTTGAAAAATGGTAAAGACATAGCTAACTCTTAACTGGAGCCAGCCTAAATCCAGGCGTATATCATATTTAAAATTTATTTATTTATGTTCATGAAAATTAACATTCAGTGG
The DNA here is from genome assembly GCF_003945595.2 of Pipra filicauda. Taxonomy (NCBI): domain Eukaryota; kingdom Metazoa; phylum Chordata; class Aves; order Passeriformes; family Pipridae; genus Pipra; species Pipra filicauda. The sequence goes on along the minus strand of NW_024104584.1, from coordinate 758,354 downwards.
CTGTGGAAGTAATGGTCACTTGCAGTATGAGAGATTTGTGATTAAGTGTGCAAACAGGAATGAATTACTTGAACTCTGTTTGCTTCAATATTTCTTTAAGATTATAATGATGAAAATGAATGAAAATTATGAGAATGAAAATAGTCCTTCTTTTTAACATAGTGTATCAGGGTGAACTTATGCTGATACTCTTGGTCTGTGTTTGGCCCAGACAACTGTAAAATTTTGTTCTTTCCCTGCCAAGTTTTGAGAAAACAAGTACTGATAAACGGGTACCTTGTCCTTGGAGAGAGAGCTTCTTGTATAAACTGTTTTAATTGGTGTTCTTTGATTGGCTAATCGTCCTCCAAGGTCACTTGAAGGAGAGACTGAAGAAGAGAGGATGAAGTAGCGCCCCCAGAGTCATTTGGAAAAGACCCCCTGAGTGCCGTACGCAGGCGCAGGGAAAGCCACGCGTGCGCAGAAGAGGTGCACTCACATAACCAAGGGGGTGGGACGGAGGGCCTCTGGCGGGGCAGTGATGGCCACACCTGGGAGGTTGTGGTCACTCAGTTAATTGTATAAAAGCAGATAGTGCTTTCTTGGAAGAGAGCTAGCTTTACCTCAAGGACAACATTGCCTTTTGGCAGGGATGCCTGCCAGTTCGTGAACTTACTGACTTTCCAAGGATGCCGCTTCTGCTATGGGTAATTATAGGCATGCTAGGTCAGTAAGATAACTCTATGGGCAACAGCTGGGTAACTGGGGAGGTCGTGCTGGGTCTGGATCCCTTCCCCCCCATGGCGTGGGGTGGCCCAGTTCTAGTTCCACTTCCATCTGAGGAACCATTCAGATGTCTTGAAGGACGGGGCAAGGGAACTCCAGCATCAGGGGTTTCTTCAGGCCCTGAGCCTGGAGGGGAGAGGTGCCCTCCCCTCTTCTCCCCACCCACGTGGCTCCACGGCCGGCAGGGAGACAGCACACCGGGCGTGGAGAGGAGGCAAGAGGGAGTTTATTGTTGGGGATGTTACATTTATAGGGTTTAGGAGGATTCACAGAGTAACCAACTAGAAGTCTCAAGGGGCTTACAGGAACACCCAATCACAGGAAGGCGTTAACAAGGTCCAATGAGAACACCTTAGGACATCTTCCCAGGATACTCTTGCATGGGATAACACTTGTCATGGGGGGTGTTGGGAAGAAGAAGCATGTGTTTGCAAAGAGACCACAAAAAGCCATTTTAAGACATGTTTAAACAACAGTTTTCCCATATAATGCAGGTTTAGTGCCACAGTTGGGGGCTTATTTCTCTCCTCCTTCCTCCCTTTTGGGTTTGTTCATTTTGTTGGCCACCTCTCGGTAATAAATATTGTTTTCTGTGAGCTTTCAATGGTGTCATGGTTTCAAGATTCAGTATGGTTCGAACCCCTCCCTAATACCCATAGCAATAGGTCTTCTTCATTTGAAGAACTTTTATGCTGTGTTGTCTGTCTCATTCCAATATAACTTTCTTCCTCATGATAAGTAAATTACAGACATATGAAGTGCATAATGCTTGATCCATAATCAGCCAAAAAGTTGTACTCAGAGAGGAGTCATCAATAATTTGACATTCTGTTGATGCCTACAATGGTCTGTACTCAAGTACGCTCTATATACAATATTTTCAGTCATTATTTTGATAAGGTAATAAAGGGTGCACCTACAAAATTGGCTGAAAAAGATAGTCTGATTTTTGGAGGACAGGATAAAAAAATAACAAAAAAAGAAGGCCTTTCTTTTATCCACTTTTTTTATCCAACAAATTATGGTGGTACAGATGAAGTAACTAATTTGAAGTTCAGACACAGCTTGTTTTTTCTAGTAACACAAAGAAACCATAATACTCTGAATGCAGAGGAAGTCCTACCTGGTGGCAGTCCAGGGTAAAATACATTCCACAAATCTCTCACAGAATGCAATTTAATACAACCTGAGAATTGAGACCATGATGTTAAAGCATAATTACCCCTTTTTTTTCGCTGATGAAAACCACGTTGTTCTGATTGTGAAACTCTCTATGGTTTGATTTAGTAAAGTAAGAATACTTGATGTCAACAGAAACTAATATTGTCTAATTAATTAATCCACCTCATGATGCAGTATGTAATATAAAATGTTTTCTCACAGTGTTGTGCTTTCACAGAGCTGTCATTCACTGTAAAGGTTACTATCTTTCTTTTTTTTCAGTACAAAAGCTAGCTGTAAAACTTGAAATCTTTCTGGGAAATTGCTTGGATACACAAAGAACATACAAGCCTGGTTTTCAATTTTCAGTGATTTCTGAGATTCGTGTAAAGGGTTTTTTGTCAGCTCCCCTCAGTTATATGTGCAGAACCAAGTCCTCCAGGGTTGTGGTTTATGTTGCAGCTTTCTTACAACTTTTATAATTGCAGGCTTATATTAAGATAAAATGTGAGTTCTTTTGCAAGAGTCTGTTACAATTTGTAGATTCCCCCGTTGCTCACATTGCTGCTTTATAAAGAATGCTGTCTGTTCAAGGGCAAACCTGGTGAATGCCATGAAAGTGCTGCCTTTTCAGTGTGATCTTGCTCTCTCTGTTTTTTACAGAGTGCTGTGTGAACAGCTTTTTTGCCCTCTACAAATGAATAATGAGGAAATAGCTTGACTATGTTTACTAATTATGGTTTTGACTATGAGTGTTTGTCTTGGAAAAACTTCTGAAAATCATATGAAGAGATGAATGCTTCTTCATGTTGGATATTCTTCACATATCCAAAAGCTTAGTTTGTGTTTCAGTGACCTTATCATGACATTTTTCATTCCTTCTGTTTTCTTGTCCTTCTTCCCCTCTTTCTGTATCAATTGCAAGCAGCCTGTGCCTTGACAAGATTAAAAAATAGCCATACAATACAGTCCAAACAAAGTAATTGCAGTGACTTCAAAGCAGATTTCTTCAGTTTTCTAGTTGCAATCAGATTCCCAATGCTCCGGAAAAAATGTCTGTAAAAGAAGACGGCAATCCAGTAGGCTGTTGAATTACCTGGTAGTACCTGCCTGCACCCAGGACCCTTCTTCCCAGATCTGTCAGAGCAATCAGTGAAAGCTAATCCTAAATGCTTTACTCAGGATAAACAGACTCTAGAAGCACAGCTGTGCTTCACACCTCTTACTGGTGTCAACTGGCTAATGGCAAGACTAGCATAAACATAGATCAGTATAATACGGAGGGCAAGAGAAGCATAAGAGTCATCACCATTTAGCCTGATTTGACAGCTTTCAGTATGTTTATGCAACAGGAGATGGTGAGCCATGCAGGGATGGCATGTACAGGTACTGGGGTGTTCAGGGCAGGCAAGTGTGTTTGACAGCCAGGAACACGCCCGCAGCAGAAGAGCTTCAGCACTGGGCATAAATATGTCTAAGAAACAAGCAGCGCATTTGTGTTCTGTTTAACTGTGGTCGAACAATACCCAAAATTTATCATTCAAATTGTTTCAGTAATAATTTTTCACGTTATAGATCCAGCTATAAATTAGTCAAAAGACATCTGTTTAATAATTTAAATCCCCGGTTGTTTCAGGGAATTGCTGGTTACATTATTGTCACTTATTTTCATGTTATTCATTCGGCCTTAATAAACCATGGAAGTGTTGGCCTGAGTAAGTTTGCTCTGGTATCGTAGTAGTGTACTTATACACACTTTGGTCCCGGTCACTGCACCTTTCTGTGGGTTTTTGGTTCACAACTTACCCACTGGTGGCCCTGTTGCCAAGTGCACTGGCTTCTTAGACTTTCCCATCCCTGGTTTGTAAATAGTGCCTTATGAGCAGCACTGTTGGTTCTGTACTCATTTATGAAATTTTACACATTATCTAAATATTAGCAAGAACTAAATGTGAAATAAGTGTGAAATCACCCACAGTTTACATAGAGGCTGAACATGAGGAGACAACTTCATTGCAGGCCAATTTCTGGTGTGAAACTGCCTGCCACTGCTAAATCATCTTGATTTATTTATTTAGGTGAAGGGAAATGTCCCTGTGTTTTCAACAGGCTTCTGTCTGCATCTGCCCAGACGTTTTCCTCCTGCAGGATATACCATTACTTCCTAAACACTGCAGTGCCTGTCTTGGGAGAAGCTGGGTTTGCTCAGGTGATGCCAGGAAGCAGAGGATGGTATGGAGCCAGGGATGGGTGCTGTGTCCTGAGGCAGGATGGCTCCACGGAGGTGCTGCTAGGTCAGGGCAGAACAAGGGAACATTCTGGGGCCGAGGCACCAGAGGACTTTCCAGGTGTGACTGTGCCTGGGCATACACATCCTGGCAGATGCACTCCCACTGCCCCCACTGCTGGATGTAGGAGGGTGGGTCTGCTCAGGGAGAGGGTGCAAGTGAATTATCCAGAGAACAAGGCAGATGGTTTTATCAGTCTCACAGAGACTGGTCTCACGCCCTCCACCACGGAGGCTCTTGTCAGGCTCACTCTCAGCAGAGTGGTCAGGGAGATGATGTTTTTGCCATGTGTGCTGCCTCTCAGTAGTCACCTGCATCTGCTCTTCTGCTGCTGAGCAGCTGCAGGAGAACATGATCACAGCTCTCATCACTGTCTGATCTCTCGCAATTTCTGGAAGTCATTGGGCAGGAACCACAACAGGAAGCATTTTCTTGAGTGCAAGATACATTTTAGCAGCAGAACTGAAACCATAAATATCAAGTCTCAAAAACAGATGGCTGATAAAAGTAAAATACAGTTCATTCAGGAAGCAGATAAATTAATCCTGCATGTCAGTGGCTCGGGCGACTGCACTGTTTCTGGCACGGCAAGACCACTCTGCTCCTCCAGAGCACAAGCCGAGATGCAGTTTTTTAAGTTCCCTCTTGGGAGAGGGTCAGACTTTTCCTCTTGGCCTCCTCATCTGTAATCTGCAGGTACCTTGAGAGATCAGGGGTCAGCCAGCAATGGGAAAGGAAGCTGTATATACAGGGACCTTTATACAGCCAACAAAAGGAATGGGACTTCTCTGGCCCAATCCTGACCACATCACTAATGAGCAATTGCATAAAAACCAGGGATACTATCTGGCTACTTGCATGCCCATGGGGAAGGGTGGCCCTAGGGCATCCCGGAGCAAAATGCCCCCTTGGGCCTCTCACTGAGGTGCAGGGGTTGTCTCAGCCCCTCTGGGCAAGCTGGCCCCATGGGGTTGTAACCTGGGCAGGGGGGAACAGTGCTGTGAAACATTCCCAGATGCATATGCCCTAAAGAAGACCATCCAGCCTTGTCAGCAGGCTCACAGCCCAGGAAAGGGAGATGAATCTCCTCTCAAGGTCAGCCCTTACCACAGAGTAGCTACATTCACTGTACCTCCCTCATCTTTAAGCTCTTACACAGTCTTGCTTTTCTGACTTTTCCAGCAAAAAACACACTAGTTTTTGACAAAGCAGTTCTTTAAAAAGTGGTTTGTTCTTCAGTTGGAGGAAAAATTTCTCTTAAGGGAAATATCACTTCCCTATTTGTTCTGCTAAGCAGAGATGTGCAGAGTACAGCAGAGATCTGCAAAGGAGGATCATGGTCAGCAGCTTCCCCCAGAGAAGTCAAAGCACCAGTAGTTCAAATGTGGGAAGAAGACCAGGAAGCCAGAAGTATATTCTCATGTTCGTGTGAAAAATCCTCATATCATATAACAATACTCATTAAAAATATCTACAGGGTATCACAAATTTGATGCAGCTTCTGTAATTAAGAGTTGCATGGGTATAAAATGTCTCAGATTGAAAGGATGAGTAATTATCCAAATTCTGCAAGTAACTGCAAGTCCAAATTCCTCAGCAATCTCTGAGCAGTTGCAGCCTGCTTTGAACCTGCCTGCCTTTTGAAGCCTGCCCTGCTCAGGATGATGAAATCAAGGGCACTTACAGCAAATTTGACTGAAAAAACCCAACCAAACAAACACACTCCCCCATCTTTTCTTCAGAACAGTAGACGTGAGCAAATACCGCAGTTCTTTGGATCTGCTTTTAGACACGAGTCTTTCCAGGGCAGGGGAGGAACACGGCCCGTTGGGGTGGGTTCCCTGCTGACCAATGCCCTCCCAGGTCCACACTAAGGCTTGTCTCCCAGGCACCCAGGCACGGGCGGTGCACAGAGGCAGGGGCTGGTGCTCTGTGCTTCACCTATCTCTGCAGGGTGACAGCTCCAGCCCCTTCGCCTGCTTCTCGGGGCTTGTTTAGTTTGGTTTTGCTAAGCACTGCTGCTTTCAGTTCCTCTACAATAACGGAGTTTGTGTACAGAAAGGTCATTCTCAGGTCAAGCCAGGATCTTTTATCTTTTTTTCAAACCTGGTATGCAGACGAGCCTTACCCTGTAGGGATAAAGCAAATTTAGGCATTTTGAAAATGATGCTGGAAAATGTTAGAAATAATCGTTGAACCACAGCATTTGAATCCCTTCTGTTTCTGTGAGCACAATTAATGTGTTGTAAATGCGGACTACATGCCCAACATCCCCAAAAAGAACACAATAACACAGCACATCTGGATCAGAGTCGGTTTATAAAAAATATTATTAAAATGAACTGACAGGATTAACCGCTGTAAATGAAGAAAATAAAATCCACATTTTCCCACTGAATGTGAGCTGCATTTTTACCATATAGGGCAGTATGAGTCTCTTTTTTCAGTTGCTAGTAAGAATCTATCCAAACAAGTTTTTTCCTGATTTTAACTTCAAGGCTAATCAGTGTAATCATCATCTGTGACAACCCAGAAAGCTCTGTGCTGGTGATGGTTGTTGTTTTGCTAAATATCTCCCTGAGAAATAGATTTTGGCCAGAGGCAATATCATGTGTTGTTCCCACTCCTGTGTCTCATTATTGTGTATCTGAAGAGTGTGCCCAAGGGCAACTTCTTTCTCCCTGGGTATCTGGATATTCCTCTGGGCAAAGGTATTAACAATTCTTACTTTGCTGCTATTATGCCCTGATTAGACAGCTAAAAAATCAGTTAGCAATGGCACAGAGGATTTATTTCAGGTGCCTTTGTGCTTGCCAAGGAGCTCTCTCAGTCAGTGTACTCAAGTGTGTTAGGGAAATGTCTGTAGACTCAATTTGGTTGCAGTGGACCCTGTGCAAGCATACAACCAGAAAGTGTGCCTATCCTACAGTTCTTTGGTTTTGCAGAGGAAAAACAGACAGGAGCTGAAGTATGCTCAGATAGGTGGTGATGTAAGTGAACTTACCCCAAAGGGTGAGTCTCAGAGCAGAAGTCTCAGATGACATCAGGTTTGCTGGCCCATGTTGCACTGCTGTAATGGCACTGCCCTGGGAGGGTGCAGGGTTAACTTAGAGATCCTGAATACAGAAACACGGATTACCAGCACCCAGTTTGATGACCAGCTTACCATGGCCAAGCTTATCAGCAGAGAGGAGGTTCTCACTGAGCAACAGACAGGCATGAGGTGTGAATTGTGACACTAGCCCAAGCCCACAAGCCCCTCTCCTGGATCCCACTGGCCCAGTGATGCCTCTCTTTCCTGGCAAGGTTTGGTGCAGGAGGAGGAAGTCTTGCAGGGAGCCTGCTGCCTGCCTCACTCCTCCCAAGCCCAGCTTGCAGACAGCAAAGCAACTGTGCAGGGGTCCACCATGGTAAAGCAAAGGGACACTCTCGGCACCACAGGAGGGAACACTGTGGTGCTCCAGGAAAGTACACACCAGAGAACCTGAGAGGATTCTTGCTTCAGCAACAGAAGAAAGATTAATTATTTCACTGAGGTACCACTATGCTTCATTTTTTTATCAGTTATTATTGGATTAAAAAATGCCCTGGCTTTCTGAGATTATGCTTTTGCAGAAGATGTCTGTTGTGAGAACTGGAATTAGCATGAACTTCTGTGGGAGCAGGGATGAACCTTATGGCCACAGCCCATCCATGCATTTTGTCCTCACTTGACCAGACCTGGGAGTGGCACAACCAGTCCTGGTGCTGCCTGTTCAACGCAGAGGAATTTTGAGGCCCATAAAGGATCCAAGATATGACAGGATCAGACTCTACAGCTGTAATAGCAGATGACTGAGTAAGAAATTTGCATGACTAAAAGGGGTGAGAGACAGAAGGGGACTCTACCAGCATAATGCCAGAAGCCATGTAATTTGAATGAAGGTAGGAGAGAGAGGAGTGCTGGCTCCCTGGCCGTGACGACTGAGTAAGTCCTCCCTTTCTGCAGCTGGACTCATGTGGTACAAGGCACCCAGAGATCATTTTTCTTTTGAAGAAAATGGGAGCAAAAGTCCTTCTGCTGCCCAGCCAAAACTGCAACTGGTGTGTCAGGTCTGGCATAACTGCTGCTGGGCATGGTCAGTGGGATACTATTGGAGGAAGGAGGTAAGGGCTGTTTATGAATATCATACAGCCATTTCAGCTGTGCCATATCCCTGGACAGCCACACCACAGTGGACAAGTTCTGAGTCATGGGCAGGTCCAGACGGCCCCAGGTAGAGCCTGGCAGACTCTGGCCTTTAACTGCAAGGTGGAGAAGGCAACTGCCTGCACTTCCAAGCAGGACAAGGCACTATTGTTTCCTAGCTGTGACTCCCTCAGCCTCAATATGTGGGGGGGTTCTAGGGAAAGAAAATGGCAGATTTACCACCCCTGTCTGCCCACTCCCCTTCCCCTTTGTTCTCCCCAAATCCTGTGCACTGCTTCATTAGGCCAGCGTTTGGCTCCTGCAATAAGTATGAACACATCCACAAAGTGTAGTGAGTCAAACCAACTATCCATCTTGTTTAGTAATCACCTTGATTTTCTGGACCTCCAGCATGTCTGAGCATCTGCTTAGACTCTGCCAGAATTTGGCATGGGAGTGTAAAATGATGGATCCCTTCTATATCTCTGGGTTTCTTTACAAAATGCAGGGAATCTGTGCAAAATTAGATCATTCATCCAGAGACAGTGGGAGAGACAGCTGAAGTGAAAGATATACATCTGCACCAGGGAATTCAGCAGCAAATAAAAAATTACCTCTCTGCCTGTTGATTATCTGTGGCTGGCATGATGCCAGGGGAGGGACAAGGGGAATATTTTCTTCTGTAGGTTGCTGGTAGTGTCTGCAGAAAAGGTAAGAAGCCAAGAAAAATGTTGTTGTCCTAGACATCAGAAAGGTTTCCCTTGGACCAGCCATCCTTGTGAAAGCATCATGATGGCTTTGGTTTGCTAAATTACCGGCACCAACAAACCTGTAGAGTAGGTTTGCAATGTAAAACACTGAAAAAAAAGTTCAGCGAGCCAAAAGTCTAGTTGTCTCTGGTGTAGCCAGATGAATTAAGTAGAGCTACATGGGGAGAGGGTGGTGGCTGTGAATTTCATCAGTCTGAGAGATCTCTTTGAAACTCTCACATTTTCATCATAGGAAAAAAAAAGGAACATCTGGATATATTGTGCAAGGGCTACATTGTGCTTTCAGTTGTGTTGAGGCAAACTCAGAGTTGTCCCAATGGGAAAATTCAAGATTTACCCCAGGATAAACAAGAACAAGATCTGTCACCATATTTTTTACTTTAGTGCTTGTTCTCCAAGCTTAACCTGTTTGTACCCTGCTTGCACTCATTTTCTAAATTTTCCTTTTCTTGTATGAGACACAGGAGCAGGAGGGAAAATCTAAGAAGTCTCTAGTTTGTAATTCAAGTGAGTTTTTCATAATTCTTAATATTCTCTGAAAACTTGTGTCCTCTATCACTCTTTCTGAGCTTCTTTTCTGCCTTTGTCAACCTGTAAATTGTTACTGCTACCTTCCTCCTGCTCTTCATTGCTTATTCTTCTTCACTTTCCACTTCCCGTAAAGAAGAATGAACAACAGAGAGTTTTGTTTTTGTTTTTCTTTTCCCACTGGCTCCAAAGGCCTCAGCTAAAAAAACAAAACAAGACAGCTCACTCAGGGCCATGCTGGGAATTGTACTTTTCAACTGTCTCCACTGTATGCCTCTGACACACTTCGAACTATGAAGAGCTGAGGGAACAGGAAGAGGCTGTCAAATGCAGCAGTCTTGCACTTGCTTGATTTATCTCTAATCCCTCTTAATTGCTCTTCTTACTCTCTGATGACACCTTCAATTCTGCCATCTTTTGAACAGAGCCAAATCTGAAGCTGCAATGTTTTGAGAATAAAAAGCGAAGTCAGGTGCCCAAGTAATCATCACAAGCAGGGCATGATTTTTGGAGATTCACTGTGAATCCCTGAGGGAGTTCAACCTCTTTCAGCTGGGTGGCTCAAACACTTTGTGAAACCAAGGCCTCAGTGTAAGAATTCTGAAGAGGAAGGAACAAAAAAAATATATGTGCAGCTTTGCATCCTGAGATGCTCTGTCCCAGTGCTGCATATGGGTGTTGCCTTCTACAGTTTGCTGTGACATACAGTGGCTCAGGTTGTGCCCACTCTGATTTTCCTTCTTGCATGGCTAATGCATCAGTCTCCTAATAATTTTTTCTGATGTTTATATATATCATGGAGTTAAAAAAGGGGTATTTGCTGCAGAAGTCCTTGGAAAAGTGTCTGCAGAGAATATGGGCAGCAGTCTTTCTGTCTGTCCTTGTCTTTCCTTGGCATAAGGACAGGCTGATGCATGTAATGCATATAATTAAAAATAGTTAGCATAAAGAAATGGTTGTTATTTTGCTTAAACTGAGCTCAACTCAGTAGCTAATTAAGTACAGATTTTTTCCATGGTTATATGCAGTTTTCAAATTCCTATAACACAAACTGTTTTAGAGGATAAGTTAAATACAGAATGCATTGAGTTTGGTAGAGAAAGTTTAAAGGTCTGCATTTTCCCACCAAAGCTATTTCATATCAGCTACAGAGTGTGTGGGGGTGTGTGTGGAGGGGTTATGACCTCTTTTATTTTTACAACCATTGCCATGATTTCACGATACTAACAGCAGTCACTTCAAGCAAGAGACTAGACTTTCATTACTATAGTTATATGCTAGTATGTGGGCATAAAACAGAAAACCTTTTCTACAGATAAATGCCAGTAGCAAAATCCTTTTGTCCGACCAGTAGTCCTCTAGCAGCGTTATGAATATTATATTAACCTCAAGAAAAGCTATGCCAGAAATGTCTACTGTACATGGCACAAGTCCTGTGTTCTTAAGCAGCTTTGTTTTGAGAAATGAACAGCACTGAGAGCATGCAGCACCTTTTCTTTGCAGAACACGTCAGAGATGCTCACTCATTAGTCATAACAGTCTATTGTGAGAGGTATGAACAGCATTTAAAATGGGAGAGAAACGGGCAGGGAGAATTCAGTTGAATGCAGTTTTGGGTGCTCCCACTGCACTGCTTTGTGCATGTGCAGCTGGTGTGGTGTGGGTGCACGGCAACACAGGGTGACACACAGGGCTCCAGCCAGGCCAGCACCTGTGAGCACAATTTGCTGTTGGAATTTCTGGGTGGTACAAAAAGAAAGGATGTATCCTGTAGCAGAGTTGAAACACTGAGCCCCATTCCCACTGCCCCTGGAAAAATCCCTGCTGACAAGGCAGATGCCACCTGTGTGGGAGCTCGATCAGCGAAGATGAAGAAGGGGTTGATGAATCAGAGAAGACAAAAGTTTCGTTGAGGTCCATCACTGCCCAGCTATGAGAGCTGCAGAGCCACTAGCCTGCCAGCCAGCTAAGCCTGACTTGTGTGAAGCCTAGGCTTCTAGTTATGCATGAAAATAAAGTGCAGCCTGAGTAGTTTACAGTCCGACTGGGAGATCAGGGCCCAGGCAGGACACTCGCTGTAGCACAGAGAGAGCTGGGAGAGGTGGCAGCAACTGACCTCCAAATTTGAGAAGACTATAGGAAGGAAATTTTTAGCCTAAGCAAGAAGTGACTTTGCCTTCAGAAGATATTCTAGACAATGGTTCTCCTCTCCAAAACCTGCACCACACTCGGGCAGGTGACTCAACAAAGGGCTGCTCCCTTCAGCAAAGGCTAAGCAGGACTCCTTAACAATTTAGCTAATAGAACTACATATCTATTGAAAGGGTGATAAAATCCAACAAATTATGGATCTTGATTTTTTTTCAGATTTATTTCCCTGTCTCTGTTTTCAGTAAGGTGGTGAAGGAATACAGAGTAATATATCCATCCTTGAGGATGTTTAGTGAGTTTTCTCCACTGTTTTTTTCCAGTTGTATTAAATTTGCCATCAGTAAAGAAAAATAGGCTGTTATATAAATAGCATATTACATTGGAAGAGTAGATTGATTCAACTTCTTCTCAGTTACCATGTTAGCATGTAATTAATAAAATTAATTTTTGTGAATATTTTAAAATATCATTTTGAGTACTTTTCCCTATTTTTCAGTGATCTGATTTTGACAGGTAAAATTATTTTTAGATATTAACCTGACAGCAAATGGAAGCAGTGTTGATGTATGGCTGAATAACAAGCTGTTCTTATTAACCATTTGTTGTCAGCCCTTTAAAATATGTAGTATCCAGTGTGTTATGTGTTTCTGCTTGACTGGGACTTTTCAAAAGAAAATTCTGAAAAAAACCACTGGGTTTTTTTAATAGGAAACTCTTCCACAGAAAGGCTGCAGCTCAGGTGGGCATTCATGTCAGCAGGCAGCAGAGAGATGCCCTTCAGGCTCCTTCATCCCTGCTGCAGCACCCTGTCACAGGGGCAATGCTGGGAAGATATATGCTCTCTGCAATTTATGCAGATGTTGCTGCTTCTCAGCTGTCTTTGAGCATTCTGGTAGCACAGAGGTTAGAAACTCTGGGTGCCCTGTGGCTCCCATGATGTGAAGGTTTTGTATCAACTTTTATTTATGTCAGAACTTTATGGCAATGACAGTGGAGTGGGCAGCGCTCACCTGCTGGACCAAGGAACTGCACTGCTTCTTCTCACCTAGAGTTCCAGTTATTTTGGTTATAGGATTCCTTGCCTGGTTATTATTTCCATTGCACAAATAGTGTGATGTGCAAGACAAGGTAATAGAGCTGAAGAATTTACATCTGAATGCCTGATACTGATGTGCTGGTTCTGAAAGCCACACTTGCTCTATTTTCAGTGTGGTGATTCCGGTATTGACAGGTGTTGATAACCATGTAATGATGTTGAAACTTGAACCAAAAAAGGAAAACTACCACATGCAAAAGTCACCCTGCTGTTTAAGTGTGTGAGGATAACCAAAGCTGATCTGGCTTACTCCTGGCATCAGGTACGAGAATTACTTGGAGCGTGTGGCATGTTCCTGACTGAAAATAAAGAGGCAGTCAGCAAAGGGTACCAAAAGTGATGGCCAAACACAACATTGTTCAACCCAGGGTTCATGCAAAGGTACTGAATCCCCCATCTACTTACAGCACAAATATTTTTGTCGTTAGTTCCCTCAATAGATATAGCCTTTTCCAGGCGCAGCGTTCATCCTCACAAGGATCAATGATAGACCACGTCTAATGTCTGTAACGCATCTTCACTTCTCATTCAGCAAGATTAATGAGCAAAGACTGCCAGTGCTCTGGGGCTTCACAGCTGGGTTGCTGGTTTGAAATACTCAACATGAAACTTCCACAATGACTAAGGAGAAAAAGTATAAAATACTTTTATTGTATTGATGTTCTTATAATTATTATTCTCAAACTCCCACCCAATTAGTCTGTCCCCTGGCACACAGACAAAAATAAACAGAAACTAGTTTGCTCTCTCTTTTCATACATGGGACCATAACAGGATTATGAGAACAATTCCAGGGCAGGATAGGGCTGATCTGAGGATCTGTATAGCCATCCCACACTGCCTAGTCCCTCGCTGGAAAATGGAAACATATTTGAGAGAAGCCAAGACATCAAAGTGTGTCCCCAAATAAACGATCATTAAGACTCTTCCTTGCATAATCTTGAGATTATTAGCCTACGTTGCTCATTTTGTTCTATTGAAAGAACAGGAAAGAATAACCCAAGTCAGAAACCTTGTTCAACAACAAAATCACCTGAGTTGGTTGAGCATAAAAGATATCCACCTCTGAATTACTCTCATCCTGTGTACAGAACAGAAAATATCACACCTGGGAACGTCCAGTCTGCTGTGTCAGCAAGTGGAACAAAAGGGTTTTTTCCTCTTGTGATGGAGATACAGTGACTGAAAAATAGACACAAGCTTCTTGTCTTAATATGCTTGGTTTGGTTTTGGTGCACCATTCCACCCATGTGTGTGAAACCTTGGTAGACCATGAACCACATACTGATGTAGGCAGGAGCTAAACTCACTCTGGCCTCATGGAGGTGAGCACTGGTGCTGTGGGAGGAGGTGGGAGCTGGGTGAAGCCACAGGCAGGGGAGCAGAAGAGCCAGCAGGGAAAACAAGCCAGATATCTCAAAATGTATCAAAAATATCTTAAAATCATACTGATATATCAATTCCCCCAGACAGTTCAGTGGTTTTCCCAACAGCAGTTTAGAACCTGGCAGATTGATTCTTGCTGATATAAACGTAATATTAGGCATCAATTTATTACTATTGTTACCTGAATTTCTTTTTGATCATGCCTTTTTCCTCCTAGATGGTTAATTTCCTTTCCCAAGAAATAAACACATCACCGTATGAAAATATCACTCATTGCAGGAAGTCTGCTTTTCTGCCCCATTTCTGTGCTCCTAGTCAGATTCAGCCTCCAGGTCTAGTGTGGCAGCTCAGGGACAAAGTTCTTTGTTTCCCAATCCTGACAGGAAATACTTGTGTGTGAACTTTACAATTTGTGTCTACAATTTATCAGAAAAAAATAAAAGCCCATAAAGTTGTGCAACACAATTTGTCATAATACACTTTGCAGAAACTGTTTATTAGTTCTCTATTTTTAAAGTTATGCGGAGGGGTGAAACCCAGCATACCTCACATGGGTCACTTCTCTATTTGGACGCACTGGATACCAAATGGGACCATTTACATTTGCAGCTGCTGGTACATATCCTAAAATTAGACTAAATAAAAAATAGCAGCTGCATGGGTAGAAACAAACCAAAGCTGATTCACAGATTAGAGGCAGCTTGGGGGACTCAGGCATTGCAGCTAGATTTCACAAAAAGATGGTCCAGTGTAAGAGCCCTATGTCTAGAAAGACACATAATGGTAAGCCAAAACTATGTTCAGCTCAACCCCTTTGCTGAGGAAATCCTTTCATCGCCTTGGAATTTTTTCTTTTCCCCTTTTCCTTTTTTTTTCTTCTAAACATGTGGTACAATGTCTCATTATGTAGGAACACACTTCTCTTTAACACGTCTGTCTTCTTCTATCCCCTCAGCCTCCCCCACAAACTTTCCTTGGACAACCACATTCATTGTGGCCAATGCCAAGAAAAGCCCACTCTCTGCTTGTGTCCAGTCCCATACTCCCTGTCAACTCCATGCCAAGACACTGACAGAGTGCAGGATCTCTCTCTGCAGCCGTGTCATAGGCCATTTTTTTCATAGGATTCCCTTTCAAAACGCTAGTGCAGTGGAACTTTATGACCTCTTCCACCAGCAGCTCTCTCTTGCATTGCCCTGTGCATTTATATTCAGATAAAAGGATATATTGTGGGCTTTAAGGCGCAGTCTGTGTTATGGGGAGGAGAGTGCAGAAGGGACAGACTGCACAAGCCATGCTTTCTGAACAGTCAAAGTGGATTTTCCTTGGGCAGTAAACACCAAAAATTCTAACTGTTTTTCATAGTAAGTCTCAACAAAATTGCTTCCAGCCACACTTAATTAAAAGTATTTACTCTAGTCACAAAGAGTGGGACTGTCCTGTTCATGGCAATACAAGATTATATGGATTGTACAGGATTTCTGTGTGGTGTGTTGGAGAAATCCATGTGACAGCACAGAGTCAGTGAAGACTTACTGCCCTCATGTCAGGTTCTGCACTCCATACTATTCTTGTGTCCATGAAGGTTTTTTAGCTTGGACTCCTCCCAGGCACGGTGCTTCAGGCCCTGGGAGTGCTCTCATATGCCCTTAGCACTCCTGAAGTGCAAAGCAGATCTCTTATCCCCAGGTAGCAGAGAGGACATGCACAAATAGCAGATTGATGTCAAGTTCCCAGGCACCTTTATTTCCACGCTTATGCAAAGTGGAAGAGAGTCTTCACCACCCTACAAGGGTTCCGCTACCCTCTTTCTCCAGCTCTTCTCTGCCTCCACTCCCAGGTCCTACCAGGACACGTCGCCTCTGCCATACTGCTTCAGCAGCCTCTTACACTTGGCCTGTGCAGGACTGTACCAGCTACAGACAAGCACATACTTGAACACTTCAGACCCAATTTCTCCTTGAACCAAATGGATCAAAACCAAGGCAGAGGTAACCAACAAGTTATTTTGCACTCAACTTCAAACAGCGTCTCTGTCCCTTGGCGAAGCGTGGAGATGTTGGTGTCTGTGGCAATCCTCTGCAAGTCTACTCCTTGCCTCATGCTAATTTCCAGCAGAGCCTTGCAGCTGCCTGGCAGGCACTCTGTCTCTGCAGCACTGCTCGGGCCCCATCTTAAGTTCAGAGTCTTGGAGGACAAATTGAGGACTCATGGTAAAGGATCAACCTCCGTAGCTGAGGTAGCAGCACTTGGACTCAGGCTGAATTCTTCCTTCACTTTGAAAAGCCTTTAATTTCTTCCTTAAGTCTGAAAAGACTTGCTTAAGATTCATCTCCTAAACTCTACAACTCACCCTCACTCTTCTATAAAATTCTCGGATTTAATCTTATTTTCAACCCATGGATTCAGCTTCAGCCAGAAGGGAGGACAACTTCTTCCTGCCCTCCATATTTCAGTACTTGTAGCATGCTCTGGGAAAATGCAAAACAGACAATAAATCTCCTTGGACTGAAGATTGAGATGAACCCATGTCTACTATTTGGGGAGCTATTAAGCTGGAGAAGGAACAATTACTGGCTGCATACAGAAGGGACTGCTTGTTCTGCTCAGATCTGGAAACATGAAGGGGCAGAGTTTGATGTACCTTAGGAGTGCTCTGCCAAAAACCAGAGGCAACTGTATTCAAGAGGCAATTTTTGAACTGCAATTTTGTTATGAGGAATTGCACTTCCAGTTAAGCTTTCCTTTAGGCGAGTCCTTCCCTTGCTGAGGCTTGATTGTCCTGTTTAACGGCCAATGACCTTGGATGGCAAAGCAGCAGAGAGAGGGGGGGCTTTGAGAGCTCTCGCCCTTGGCCAGTTGTGAACCATGCTGCAAACCCATCTGGTAGCCCTTATGTGAATGGGCCTTTGTTAGCAACTGATGAGTAGGATGTTCAGAGAACTTGGGAAAATATGCTTGGCAAGTAAACTCACCTAACTAATAATAAAAATAGTCTTCAAATTTGCCAGGCTTCTTTGCCTGAAGCAAGAGCAATAAAGTCAATGAATTGTTTAATGTGAGGAAATAAGAAGAGAGGGAATGAAAAAGGCATACTGTTCCCTGATGCTGTTTTGGAATTTCTCTTGTGTAGATCCTTCTCTAGATTGATAATAAAAGCCTTTGGCACGCATCCTGCAGCAAAATCAAGAAGGACAGAGATATGTGATTCTGTTGAGAGCTATAGCATACCTAAGCATGGGGATGGACTCTCTGATCTAAGGCATTTTTCATTTGCAGCTAGGGTGATCCTCTATCTGGCAAGTGCTTATTTGATTCTGGATGTTTTAACAAGCTAGAATGCTTTCATGTGAGCACTCACAATTACATGGAGAGCTTTTCCAAATATGCTGGCAAACTGCAACCCTCCTCCACAGAAGGGCCTTAGCAGGCACTAATTACAGGATGGGTGTAACACATACCTGTCTCTGTTGGGAAAGAACTGAGCCTGAGAACTGCATCTCCGCGTGTCCAACCAACACATTCTTCTCCCTGTAAAGCCAGAAAATAATTTTAACACCCAAGAAGAGGCATAATTCCTTCAGGTAAGGTAGGAATTTGATTTAGAGGCTGTCCTTCTTCTGACCTGGACAACATTTCTCACCGTTTTTCCATCACTTTTCACTGTCACCTCACAATTTGAGGCACAGAAGCCCTAAGCATTTTTAAGAGGCAGACATATACCAGGAGTTTGCAGATTAAAGCAAGCACTACATTTGTTAGTGTGGTGGCTTGGAAGAGCACAAGATGTGATGTGACACTGCAGTGGCCAGAGCCTTGTGGTATAGCTGTCACACAGATGAGATTTCACACCTCTTGGGGTAATTTTATCAGAACATCACATTTTAAACCACAGAAATATGATTTTATACAGAAAAATCCAGACCTGCTGTGTGTTACAGAATAAAACACAGCTCCACACTTTGCAGAGGGAGTCAAACCCCACTTCAGATGCAGCAATTTTCTGTGACTTCCTGGGCTGCAGCAAAGTTCATATTGTCCTCTCCCAATCCCTAGGAGGGCCAGGTTTTCTCTGCCATATTAAAGATTCAGGTGCGGGTCCACTGAAGTGAGGCCTCTGTTGTCCAGGTGCTTCACTGACAACTGTTCACAGTTTCTCTTATCCCATTGTGCCTCCCAAGGCCATACACATTCCCAGAAGCTGGGCAGGATGGCAGCACCCCACATGACACTCACTGTCAGCCCCCCTTTCCTTACAGGCACAGTGAACAAGACAGACAGACAATGTCTCTGCCATGTGGGATGACTTTGCACATGGTAGGTGGGTGCTGAAGCCCCTGGGAAGCCTGGGGCTGTAGTTTGTAATCCCAAGGGAAAATTCAGCTGTAAGCGCAACGCAGTGGCAAGCCTGGTCCAAAAGTGCCTCTCCTCCCCCCTATCTCTCCTGCAAGGATGGAGAGGATGGGAGTATGTCCGGTGCCAGCAGTAACATCCCAGAAAAGCTGCAGCTGGTGCCTCCATGCACAGGGCAAGCTGCAAGTTCCTCGGCTCTGTGATCGCCATCAGTAATGCATTCACAGGAGACGACGGAAGAGTCAGGCAGCTAGCAGTGCTCTCAGAGCTGCTCAATGGCACCACTGTGTCCCCGCCACTGATGGTGACTGTGCATGTGTGGAGGGTTGTACACTCCCAGTGAGGATACACCAGGAGGGCTGGCAGGTTGTGTCCTAATCCGAATGCAGGCTCAGCCTGGGTTGTCAGGGTTGCCTAGAATGAAGGAAATCATGTTTCTTCCTGCCTTCCGCCCCTGCTCCTTACTTAAATAACCTCCTTTGTGGCTTAAGGAAGAGGCCCAGATGGCAAACAGCCTGCAGCTGTGCTGCCTGAGGAATAGTGCGAGAAAACGTCAAATCTCATGTGGCAGGAATAGCTCATAGACCTGTTGGAGCTTGTGGAGAGCAGGACTCCTTTAATCACTCTTTCTCAAGGTAAACTGCATACTTTCCTTCAGCTTCGCTGTTTGTGTTCCCCCTTTTTTCCCCTCCCACTTGCTGCAATTAGTTCAGTTCTGGTCTTAGGTCTTGTGCAAGGCTTTCCACACTCAGGGTATCTATTCACAGACAGGAGATAACATCAGGCATTTTCCTTTCCCCACCATGTCTTCATACACTCTTTCTAGCCCATGCACTACCTGACTATCAGTTCAAGTTTAAATACTTAACCCTCAAAATCTGCTGAAACCCCATTTAATGCAGATATGTCTTACCTCAGACATTGACTTCACCCCACTTCATGGGGACTATTTACACTAGTCAAGGTGCAGAAGATACAACTTCATCTTTCTCTATTTCTTTTTTGCTTCTGGTACATGTATACATAATGTTCAGTTCATAGTCTAAAGCTAGTCTCTCTTTTTTCCTCTGTTCTTAAGTGCTCTTGGGGAGGAAGAAAAGTGCTCGGTGATGTGTGTTGAGGGTAGCCTGAGCAACAGCCATGGTTGTGGAGCAGCTGGGCAGATCTGAGTGAAGGAACCAAATCTTCCCCCAGGCTGATAACACATGTGGGATTTAAGAGAAAAGATTAAAATATAACAACATCGTTTTATCACTTTGTGATCTACAAAGGTCTTCTTGCCACGGAGAGTACCAGGAGCAAGGTGGGACATAAAATAAATCTGTCAGTTAAAGACATTTAACCAAACATATGGCCTTGGGCAGGTTTTTGTTTTATTTCCATAAGGAGAGATGGGTTATAAAATGCTATAGGTTTGATGTTCTTTCAGGGAAGCTGGTTCAGTACACAAAGATGGGATAGGTGTGAGTATCACTCATTGAGGAGCAGCTCTCCTCTCTTTGCCTCCCATGGTCAGAGCCCAGAAACTCAGCAATGGTGGAAAGGCAGAACACGTACAATGGGTGAGTTGGGGCATTGATCAAATGGGACAGAGCTAAAACACTTAGCATGTGTCCCGATTCTCAGAAGTTTTAGGTTTTGCTGAGGTCAGTATTCTGAAGTGCGTAATCTTGGCACTGCTGGCAGATCTTTGCCAGAAAATTCCATAGAATTTAAAAGGAGCAGTTTTCTCCTTAATATGCATTTAGGCATCTGTTATTACTCCCAGGTTGTGCAGGCGACATGCTTTTGTGCCTAGCTGTAAATAGAGGACTTGCTGAAATTCTATGGAAATCTTCCAGTTTTGCCTTCTACTTTACAGGACTGAAACAAATGGTATTTATAGGGCACAGCTGCTGTCAAAGCAGAAGAAGCTGTATGTAGGATTTTAAACCAAAACGCCTTAGAACCCTCTTCTTGCTGGTCACAGTATCTCTCATAAAATAGTAAGATACAGTTCTCTCCCTCTTCAGTCCTTCCCCTAATACAAGACTACATCTTGCAACACATATCCACTACCATAATTTTCATCTTAACTCTCTAGAAGCCACAGCACATACAAGATTGCTTACTTGCTTTTGCTTATATGTGCATAAATGGCAGCTGGAGGCAAACAATCCTCTGTTTTCTTTGACTGAGCTGCACACCGACCCAAATATTCTCCTCCTATGTCTCCAGCCAAATTTTCCCAGCCATATGCATGGTTCAGCTACTGTCCTTTCACCACAGGCCAGCATGTCTTCCTCCCCATGCCAGTGCCAGTAAGTGCCAGTATTCCCTGGTTCCCCACTCCCTGGAAGTGTTGCCTGTCCTACATTCATATTTCCTGTTTACCCAGAGTTCAAATTTCTGTTATCATAACTCATCACTCCTAGGTTTTTTGACATTTAGGTCTGTATGGTCAACATCCCTCCTCAAGATTCTGACTCCTGTGATGAAGACAAGGAAGAGGGACTTCAACCCCAACCACAGTCACGGCTCTTCTCTAGATCCCAGCACAGATAGACCTGCAGAAGGGTCAGGGTTTCAGCCTTCTGGCATTTTCCCTCCCTGAGTGCAGGAGCCTGGTGTGGGTTCAGAAGGGTACGTGCATGGCTGGCTCCTTGCTGTGACAGAGTTCCCACCAGTGGCCTATAGATGTTGACAACTCGGTAATTCTGTGAGCTATAAAACTGGCTGGTCCTGTTTGACTCTAAAACTTTGATCTAGAAATTCCTCTTGGGGCCTATGAAAACATAACAAACTCTTCATTTAAATGGAAGTTTGGCAGCCAAAAATATGGATAGTCCAAGAATCATCAAATTAACAAACACAATGACGCAGTTCTGTTTTGTAAACACAGTGGATGCAGCTAAGCTCCCATGAAAAGCCACAAGGCTGTGAAAACTGAAATGTTTATTCTTCCATTACATTCAAGGACACTTATAAAAATAAAATAAAGTAAATAGGTGCTGGGACCAGAGGATTCCCAAATATCAGATAGGGGAGAAAGTCTGTAAATGGGAAAGAGAAAGAAATAAAGGTCAGCTATTGGAGCTGTTTTCATTTATAATATTGATTTCCCCTTCTGCTGTTTGTCAGGACATCCAAACTGCACATTCCAAGGAAGATTTTTGTGCTTGAAAACCTCAAGTGGTGCATCTAAAGAAAAAACATGTTGTCCATGGCAGTGTACGTTTTCCTTAGTCATGCTGGCTGCAAAGGAGATGGGGCGTGTGTTGGGAGAGAATTTTCCCCCTTGCAAGCTGCCCTATTGACTCCTTGCAATGCGTTTACTAGATGGATCACACAGAGAAGTGCTAAGGGGACCAGACAGATACCTTGCAGATATGCAGCCACCTCTGCATGTGATCCTCAGTTAGGTAAACATGCCCCGGTATACTGTGTGTGTGTGTATGTATATACATATAATTATATATATGCAGACAGCTGAAAGTTGGCCAATGTAATGCCCTGTCACAGTCTGATGAGACTGGAATGTTTGCTAAAGAGGATGAGTTATGAGATAGACCAAACTTCTCTCTCTCAGCAATTGTAAATTCAAAATTAAGGGGCTTTAATCGAGGAAGTGTAGAAAAAAAAAAACCAAAACAAAACAGAAGAAATAACAACCCTTTATTAAAAGATATATGTACGTTGGCAAAAACAGTAACAGAACACAAAAAAACTAGACAGTAATCCCAGAAAAAAAAAAAACACACAAAAAAAGGGTCTGAATGAATACTTCTCTATCCTTTAGTGCAGTCCTAATCGTGGCCTGCAGGGAGTGCTGTTGGGTCACTGGAGGTGCAGGGCCTGCAGTTCTTGTTCCCAGATGATGGTGTTCCAAGGCTCTTCCCTTCTCTCCCAGCAAGCACAGACCTCTCCGATGAAAACCCAGTAGGTCCCGGCTGGAGTCATGAGACAGTGTGCGAGCCGCCCGAGTCCAGTGGTCCTCACCAGGACAAAAAGCCAGAAAAGACAGACTTCCAGGCCTTCTCTCCAAATGCCTGCACGCAGATCCCCGTCTCCGTCCCAGAGCGCGAACTCTGCAGCCCGCCCCCTCTCCCCTCCGAGCAGAGCCAGCCACCCCCTCCCAAAACTCCTCCCCTCTCCCCCCAGCCTCTGATGGGCCATCAGCGAGGAATGTGGCCTGGCTAGCTAGTTCTTTTGTAAGGCTAATTAACTCCCTTCCCCTTTCCATTCAAACTCCATCTTTCCTACAGTGGGGAGGCAGGGGGAAGAAAGATTCTCCTGAATTTCTAACCTATAACATGCCCACCCACAAGAAGGGCCAGAAGTAGGATCTGGGGATCGACGGGCCTGTTAACCTGATCTCAGTGCCCAGCAAGGTTGTGAAACAGATCATCTTAAGTCCAATCGCACAGCACACACAGGACAACCAAGGGATCAGACCCAGAAAGGTTCAGGAAAGGCAGGTCCTACCTGATCAACTTGATCTCCTTTTATGAGCAGGTGACCCACCTCGTGGATGAGGGAAAGGCTGTGGATGTTGTCTACCTGGACTTCAGAAAGCCTTTGATACTGTCTCTAAAGGCATTCTCTTGGAAAGCTATTAGCCCACGGCTTAGACAGGTGCACTCTTTGCTAGTTTAAAAACTGGCTGGAGGGCTGGGCCCAGAGAGTGGTGGTGAATGGAGTCACATCCAGTTGGCGGCTGGTCACTAGTGGTATCCCCTAGGGCTCAGTGTTGGGGCCAATTGTGTTTAATATCTTTATTGATGATCTGGATGAGGGGATCAAGTGTACCCTCAGTAAATTCACGGGTGACACCAAGTTGAGGGGGAATTTTGATCTGCTGGAGGGCAGGAAGGCTCTGCAGAGGGATCTGGGCAAAGTGGATCTATGGGCTGAGGCCAACTGTGTGAGGTTCGACAAGGCCAAGTGCCAGGCCCTGCACTTGGTTCACAACACCACCAAGCAGCACTACAGGCTGGGGACAGAGTGGCTGGAAAGCTGCCTAACGGAAAAGGACTTGGGAGGTGCTGGTCCACACCAGCTGAACTTGAGCTAGCAGTGTGTCCAGGTGGGCAAGGCCAATGGCATCCTGGCCTGTACCAGCAATAGTGTGGCCAGGAGGCTCAGGGCAGGGATTGTCCCCGTGTACATTGGTGAGGCTGCACCTTGAGTCCTGTGTCCAGTTTGGGACGCCTCGCTACAAGAAAGGTACTGAGGTGTTGGAGCAGGGGAAGGGTCTGGAGGGTAAGTCATATGAGGGGAGCAGCTGAGGGAGCTTGGGGTCGTTCAACCTACAGAAAAGAAGGCTCGGGGGAACCTTATCACTCTCTGCAGCTACCTGAAAGGAGGTTGTAGCCAGGTGGGATGGTCTTTTCTGCCAGGGAACTAGTAACAGGATGAGAAAATACAGTCTTAAACTGTGCCAAGGGAAGGTTCAGGTTGAACATAAGGAGAAATTTCTTCATGGAAAAACATTTGAATGGACTGCCCAGGGAGGTGGTGGAGTCACCAGCCCTGGAGGTGTTGAAGAAACAACCGGACATGGCACTTAGTGTGGTGGTCTAATGGACAAGGTGGTGATCAAAGGTTGGACCAATGATCTCAGAGTCTTCTCCAACCTAAATGATTCTGCAATATTTAGTCATCCCTTCAGGCCATACAGGACACAGCTGCACTCACTACCTTCATACTCTACTGTGAGAAAGAAGGGGAAGGAGGAGTGCAGATACGAGGTTTATGAGCAGCCTGAGTAGTGGCTCTGATGCTTCACAACCTCCTTTGCTTTTCATCTGCTTGCAGACTCTTATCCTCTCAAATTTATAGGCATCTTCCAAATCCACTGCAAACCTTCTCTTACCAAATATTTTTGCTTCTCTGCCTTTTTCCTGAAAAGTTTCTATTCCCTTTCTTGTCTGTAAAAGTCCTGCCTTTAGTCACCCTTTCTTGTTTTTGAAGTCCAGCACTTTAAGCTCTCCATATATTGCTGAAGAATCTGTCCCTTCAGGTGTTCCTTCATCCCGCCCTCAGAAAGCTCCCTTCTCCTGGCAAACCCTCCTGCCTTCTCATCCTTCATAATCCCTACTTTTCTCATGATCTGAATTATTATCCCTGTAATTTGTCTTGTCTAGCTTCCATGGCAAGCAGTTTAGAGTGGGGTGGGGCTTGCTCTGTCTTGAAGTTTGCTACTATCTCCATTCTCTTTAAACAGCAGTAAACCTTGCATCTGCCTCACTGCCTCTGAGAGTGCTTCACACTTTGTTAAGTTCGGATCTGATGGAAAAACCCTCTGGCACATTGAGATTGCAGAACAGGTCTCCCAGAAACCTTGAGGGATCCCTGCTGGACTTTCCCTGGGAGCATAGCTCTTCCAGCCTGCACTGAGGCCCAGGAACATGGAAGGTGCTCAGGGCGCCTGAGGAAGGGTTGTTTTCTCTATTTAAAACAGGAATGAAAGAAAGGACAAAAATTGGAGAAAATGTTACTATAAATGGAGAGAATCCTATTCCCTGCTGGCAGGGGTATTTAGTGAGTCATGGTTATTGTCTTTTGAATACAGAGCTTCTCTGAGCTGATTAAGTGGAATTAACAACACAGTTGGGAATCCTCACAGTTCCCTGTTGCTCTGTTTTACCTCTCCTGCCTTTGAGAACACTTGAGGAATTTATTAATGAGGCCCAATTACAGAATATTGTGGGTTTATAATCAGCATTCTGGCTAATGCTGAAAAGGAGCTTTTAACTCCTTGGGAAGTTAAACACCAGAACCCACCTTCCCAGGCATTGCTGCTACCCAAAATACCCAGAATGAGAGCTGGCCAGTTATCCCCACTGGTGCACTGCCGCTGCATCATCAGTTCAGTGGAGGCTCCCAAGCAACAGTATGTCACAGTCTCTCAAGAGCCTTTAGATGTTGGGGAGGCCACAGACAGGAAAATGTTTCAATTAACTGTCCAATTATTGCCCAACATTGCATTTATTTGATCAAATTACTTGCAGTGTGTGTGAGGCAGGGACTTCTGGGAATACTTGATGATAAATATGAATGACCTGAAAGGCACTCAGCAGGTCCTGGCACATCTTCTCAAGTTCAGAGGGGCTCCTTTGGCACTGACCTAATTTTGGCTTTCAGAATCTTCTAGCTCTTTCCACAGACAGTAAAACCTTGAAAATGGTCAGCTGCTGATAACAGCGTTAAGAGTCAAGATCGGCAAGAGGTTTCTCCACAAATAGAGTGATTTTGCTGGTATAATATGAAGGTCTTCTGCAAAATCAAAACGAACAGAGAAAATAAGAGCTAGGTTTTGACATATATACTGCTGAATAAAGGGAGAGAGTGATTGACTCCTGGTCCTGAGGACAGTTAAAGTAAAGCAAGTAACTCTACACCACCAACTACTTCTGGAGAAGGATTACCATGCCAGCAAGACATGGGGTTCCTAAGAAACAACTGTTGTTCTTAGTGTGTCGTAGGGATTTTTTTTAAGTGCTTGAAAATAAAGGTCAGACTTTGTTAAGTTCACAAAAATAAGGAGTTTATAGCATAAAACTGAAATGATGCATTGCGTGACCTAGGGCAGAGCGTATGGATACGGATGGCTCAGCGTCTTTGGGACAGTGTTGAAGTAACAAGGAACCAAGTCTAATGAGAAGAGCTTATTCATGCTACCTCCTGGGAACAGCCCCTGGACAAACTATTTCCCTAGTCAAGGCTGGGTATTGTATTGGAGAAAGCTAGTTTTAGTCTTCTACAGCAAAGCTAAGGGGTGAACAAAGAAGTAAGCTCTATGGACAAGCAGGTATCCAGAGGCTAAGCTATTTTCATGGATCTCTTTTAACAGTATTGGTGAGCATACGTCTCTCATAGAACTTTCCAGATGTCTCGTAAAAGCTCACAGTTGAGGTACTAATAAGCCTTTCCCCTCTCTACCCAAAGACTTAATTTCATAGAACCTACAGGAATTTTTGGATACATTCGTTGTTCTTGTCAAGATTGGTTCAAAGATTACTGAGACAGAGCTGAGAGGCAGCTCCAGAGAAGTGTGTATTTAGGGCTGTTATGAACACATATGCCTTGTTTTGCTGAGAAATGTGGTTAAAATCAGATCACACCAACTCCACTGATCTTTACAGGACTGCTGTAATTTCTGAGCATTTCTGGCCCAGAAGAAAATTACATCAGTGTATTCTGTAGCTCGGGGAGAGTACAAAGCTCTACACCATAAGATTTTTTTGAATCCTACCTGTCAGCTTCTACCAGCCCAGAACTGGGGCTGTAGTTATTGTGTATTTCAAAAGGGAAAATATTCCTCTTTCCAGAAGTCATTGCCAACTTTATGGCATGTGCAGGGGACACATGCAGTTGTCCCTCTCCTAAGAACCCTGTCCAGTTCCAAGTAGGTCCATCAGTAACTTGCTGAAGTTTGGTGCTCTTCAGTAAATACCTATAATTCTGCCTTCTTCACTGAAAAGCTTCAGTCAAAATTTAGCACCAACAAAGTCTGAAGAGGCCAATGTAGTCCCAGAAATGTCACTCTTTGTTATCCAGCACCATCTGCAATGGCACTGACAAACACATGGGTTGTATTCAAACACTCCACACCAAGCAGACCAGATTTCTTAAGCAGACAGATCCTCTTCAAACTGGCTTTATAGTCAATATTTCAGTTACTGTTACAACCTCAAGGAGAATTACAGAGCTGGAGTACAGGAACCAGTGACATCAAGTCTCCTGTCACATCAGACAAAGGAATCTCTACCATGGGCTCTGCAACTCACTGTCAGTGAACCACTGCTTTCCTAGGGCAACCAGGGGTGGGAGGGCTGGGCGGGCCTGGTGCTGAGGAGCTGACATCTGTCAGCTCACAGTCTGTGAGCAGTCTGCACAGCTCACAAGGCTGCAGATAGTTTGAGACAGATGAGGCCCTTTGGGATTTGTGGGATTATTAGCATTATTGAGACTTATGTCTGTTCACGGGGTTGAATATACCCTTTAGACTACATTACTCATTGTGTGAGTCACCACGTTGAATAACATATGTTTCCTATATTTGGTAGATGACCCAATACATTGCACTTCCATCCAGAATTACATTCCATATAAACACACTAGCTTTCCTTCTCTACTGTAAAAGCCCCAAAATATAACCCTAAGTGTACTGCAAATTTAATATGCTTGCATTTTTATTTTTTGCATAATCATTTGCAGGACTTGAAGTATTCAGGAGATCAGCCATATGCTTGCTGATAGCATCTAGATTATACTAAGTTTGTATGTGTTCTAGTGAAAGGCATGTTTACTTGACAGAGGAGGATTGCAGCAGTTGGCTAGATTAAAATAAACAAAAAGAACATTTAACTTCGAGAACTTATGTGATTGCACTAGAACCAGCGAGACTATTCAGGTGCTTACAGCTGAGCACATGCATATTTGTTGGCATGGTTGCTGGACTATTGTCCTTGCAGGGAAGGAATAGTGATCCATCATCATCAAGTGTAACATGGTGCTGGGGGCTGCTTTCATTAGAGAGAATGGCAAAACTCCCATTGGTTTGAATGGAAGCAGGAGCAAGCTCTGACACAGAACTAGTAAGCTTGTGTAAACAAAAGATACAGGAAAAGTTCCTCATTACAAGTATTTATGATGACTGTGGAGTCTGAGAGTCTTTTGGGTGTGGAGCCTCTGAAGTAAAGCAATTATTAGTTCACTTTTCTCCAGTGTAATTAAAAACATCAAAATCACTGGGGCTAAGTGAGCTACATGAACATCAACACACTAACTATATGTGCGCACTGACTTCTAAAAGTGAGCGGTTTCCGAGAAAGCATAAATTGCATTAAAACAGATTACCAACTCTACATATCTATTTCTTGACTTTCTGCTACAGTGAAATTAGTTTTATTGTTGGTTTTGCTGCCCTGGTGTTTCTAGAGCAGTGCTTATCGCCTTCCTCGGGTGGGGAACCTCAAGTTTATTCCAATGTAGGTCTGAACACTTGTAGTGTCATGTGAATTTGCCTTTCCTATCCCTTTTCTCACACACACTTTCAAACAGTCAGCAGATACCTTACTACAGAGAGGCTTTTAGTTGAAAATGACAGTTTCAGTAAATTCTGGGATTTTGTGCTATTAAGAAATACCAGTTCATAATGCAACGTTTAGATCCAAATTAACCCCACTATGTTTATTGAAAAGTCAGTAGCTGATTGCTCTGACTCTATATCAAGATGCAAAAAGCAGTGTGGCCAAATAAGGGATAAATAAACCAAGAGTCATTTGAGACTATGTAAATTCCAGAGAGGTTTCTGCTCAGAACCCAAACCCAAGAGAGTATCATGGTTGCAAAGATTAAATTCAGAAAACTATTCATATGTATCTTAAGTATTTTGCATTTATAAATTTCTGCATCTTATTTCCCTATTAGCTTCTCAAGTTTGAAATCTATGTCAGACTTATTTCTCAGTTAGGAGTAGAGCAATTATTACTTTGGACCCCAGATATGCCTTTGATCCAGATCTAGTAATCTTTGATAGCAGAGAAGTCTGATGAAGGTACAACAAACAAATACGGGTAAATTATCTAACAATCTGCAACAGGTATATTTCTATTCTAAGTGTTTCCTCATTCCCTTTCGATTCAAGTACAAATGCGTGCACTAGTAATGTATGTACTCCATAAGTTTTATGATCTGTAATGGAACTGAGTGTATTTTCACTAGCCACAAGAATCCTTTTAATGTTTTTGAATTCTTTATGTTTTTGACTTTGGGATATTATGTTGAGGTAACTTCTGTTGTGTAAACAAACATACGGTTTTGTTCTTCACATGAAATGAGTTTTTAATTTTTTCCAGTATAATTTTTTAACATTATGGTATTTTGTATGCCTTTTCTTTACTGTGATAGGAGGACCAGAAGAGCAGCAATTTGATTTTCTTAAGTCTAATTATTAGCATGTTACATAAAATACATTCAGATGCTGACTACTGCATTCTGAATAGATGTACTATGTCTTACTGAGGTGATACGAATGTGACACAGCAAACAGTTCACTAAAATCTTTAATTAGTGCTTTTCAAGGATCAGACAAGCTTATCACTATTGTATCTGGTTTTAAACTCCTTTAATCTATTAAGTGTAATTAAAATTACCTTTTTTTTATTACTAGCCACTCAATTTATTCCTATACTCCTTCAGTATTAGTGAATGAATCCTAGCTAGTCTTGATCATCTGGTTTTCACTGAATTTCTAATTTATTACACCTTCTCTTATAGCAGTGCCTATAAATTTTTTACCGTAACTCTCAATCTTTAAAACTGAGATGGAGGTGTGAGAGAAATAAGACCAGACAAGGATTAAAGATTTTAATTCCTCAAGTTATGGTATGAAGATTTTTTAAAAATAATCTTTTTATCATTCTGAATTGTAATTTCTCAATGCTAGTTTCGATTTTATCTCTCCTAGGTATTGTGCAATTTATTTATATTTTGGTCAATATTATCTTAGTAAGACGTATAGCTACTCCTTGAACAAACTGCTGTATGTTACTTAGAGTTGCAAGGCTGATCACACAGCAAAAGAAGGCCATGCACTCAGAGTGCAATGTAAATTTGCCACCTGTTTTAATATCAGCTTATTTATAGATGTTCTCTAACCTAGCACTTGACCATTTAATAACTATATGTGAGCAATAAAAGAAACGTGTGAAACTTTTTGAGAGTACTGATGTTTCATAAGAAGACCATCAGCTGTCCAGTCATGACAGTTTTTTTCCATTTCTCACTTCAGAGGAACTCTTTCCTTGAACATTGGATTCAGGTTGAATCAGGTTATGTGATTTGCCAGCCTTCTGAGACACAATTTTGGTGATCTAGAAAGTAGGCTCAATTATCCTGAAAATAAAGGATTTCTTCTTATAGAGAAAGAAAAATAAGACTATAGGCAACAAAATTTTCTGCATTTTCTTGGCTCAGGGTCCTTCCACGTGAGAAAGGCTGCATTATGTCTTCTGCATGTGTCTGCCTGAGTTGTTATAGTTCAATGTATGCATTTGAAATTTGGGGCCCCCTGGTGGTCTAGTGGTTAGGATGCGGCGCTCTCACCGCCATGGCCCGGGTTCGATTCCCGGTCAGGGAACTCCTCCGGGCAGATGGAGCTCGTCAGCCCTGTAAGGCCATCCATCTAAGAGAAGGTCACTCTAAACAAACCTACGTCCTGAGGACCTCGCTGCCACCGTCCAAGCTCGCTCGGCCCCGGCAGATGAACCTCAGGATTAAAGGGTGGGCTCAGTTCAGCACACACTGTGTCTCACCTAAAAAATCCACTGCGCAGGCTCAAAGGGTAATGACCTTTCCCAAATCTTCGTTCGCGAAGACTGGCCATGATGATTTGAAATTCATTAGACGTGATCAGAAGAGAAGCTGTTAAATCTGAAAACATTTTGTGCAGATCTTGCCTCAAACATCATAACTGTTCATCTGATAATGGGAGAGGCTGCAACATTAAGAGAAAAGAGGGCTTTTCCATACAAGCCTTGCCTTGAACCCTGACAGCTTTTTACAAACTTATTGCAATACAAAACTCATTCCTAGCTTTCATGAGCATGAGATGGTCTTGAGCTTACAGAAGGGTCATGTCAAGGGTGTCTTTCTCCTCCTTTCCTCTCAAGCAAATACGGCTTTTGATGAATACTGTGACAACTTCCTTGGATGATCTTCACCAAGTCACTGGGAAGGGCTGTCCTTAAGTCAATGAGTTCTGAATTAGCAGCCAAATCAACTCATCTCCACTTGCAAAATGGAAGATAAAATACTTCTTCCCCTCTTCCACTTTATTTCAACTTGCTTTCCAGAGAAGGGATTGATTCCAAACCAGATATGTCAACAGTGAAATTATCATGTATTCTTATGTTTTGGTAGAGTATAATAGTCTGAGTGGCATGATATTACAGAAGATTATGATACCTCAGTACTTAAACTTCTCTGACTCTATGTACGGCTGTGATATCACTGAGATAAAAAATCCTATGTTTTTGTACAGTGTCACACTTTATTTTAAACTGATTATCTTTTAAAAATAACACTGTCTTGTTCTTTTAACAGAAATGTTTCATTTTATAAAACACTGAGAAAAGGATGAAATTATACACAGAATAATATATCTGATTTCTTTATTTGCCTGCTGTGTGTCTTTCTGAGGTGGTATTTGGCAGTACTGAAGGTTTATTATGGCTGGGGTTTTTAACAGCAATCATACCCCAGGTAAAAATACTCAGACATGACTCATCAAAATAAGACATCTTTTCATTTCTCAGTTAGTTCCATAAGTTGCATATTAATTGGAGTTGTGCATAAATATCCCTGTGCTCACCACCTTTATGTGAAGCAGAGGTTCTAAACTATGCAAGTTCGTCCTGGTTTTGCTGTTTGCTTGCATAGCCTGTCAGAGTGTCGATGTGCATTTCGTTTAACATTATCCAATCTTCTTGCTGAGCAACTCAAAGGACTTCAGCTATAACATTATAATCATAATGCACAGGTAAACATTATCCCCTTTTTAGGAATTGGGTAAAAAATTTAACAGAGTATAGGAATGAAGAATTTTTAAGAAAACAGATAACACAGCTTTGGTTTCTTTTACTGCTTTTCATTATGTGCAGCTATGTCTGAACTCCTAAGAGCCCATGTGCCACCTTGTGTTTATCTCCAAAGTGAAATGGCCCTCTCTGGGCTGCCTGATTAAGCAATCCAATGATCAGAATTCATACTTGCAGCATTTCTGTGATACATAATCTAGCAGTTTGAGCCATTTTTCATTTCCAGTTGACTGTTGTCTGTAGATGATGTTAGGATCCTGCATCTGGCTTGGGACCCTGGACTCAGAATTTCAAGGCTTAGATTCAGTTTTGACAGTACCAAAATCTTGGAGAAATCCTTGTGAGAGTTCAAGTCCATCCAACAGGTTTGTCCTGCTCTCCTGAGACTGCTGCTGTCTTGGTCACACCAAACCAAATTCAGAAAGGAAGACGCACTCCATCCCCAACCCAACATAGCACTGGGAAGGAAGGAGACAGAGGCTCTCAAGTGTGAAAGAAGGGTGGAGGTGTTAACAGGGGCTTCTGGTTAAGACCTGTGTCAAATAATTATTCACTATGCCTACACAGCCCCAAAAACTGCTGTACAGTGTTTCTTGCCCACTGTTCGATGTCTATACTTGCATTTTGACACTTTTAGGTAGACTTTCAATACTGAGAAACCAGGGCTCTGGCTGGCTTTTCTGAGATTTTAAGTGCAACTTTGAGCAACATGGAGTATTTTTGTTTGCTATTTGTCGTATTTTTTTTAAAGTCACTGCGACTGAAAAATGTTGTTCTTTGAGT
Organism: Pipra filicauda; assembly: GCF_003945595.2. Lineage (NCBI taxonomy): Eukaryota > Metazoa > Chordata > Aves > Passeriformes > Pipridae > Pipra > Pipra filicauda. The sequence continues at coordinate 725,319 of NW_024104584.1, read as the reverse complement.
ACTCAAAACCACAACGGTATTCAGATCAATTGGCCTCAGAATCTGTTTCATCACAATGAAAGCATTCACATCTCAGCAGAGGATTATTCCTGTGCTTCTGCAGTGCTCTCAATGTGTGTTGGCCTTCCTAGGCTGTGTTAATTTACGATTCTCAATGTAGCTACAGGCATTCTGCTGCCGGAATAAAATGTGGTTTTGCAAAGCAAACATCTGTGGGGGTTTCCAGATGCAGGAAGAGCATGAAAGTGGGTGTTATCTCTCAGTGGGAGGGGAGGAATGTGGCTAGCAGCAGCAAACAGATATAAAAAAGCATGTGAGTAAATGTATCTACACTGTCCCCTTTAGAACAAAATTAAAAGAGGAAAGCAAGGTAAAAAACAACAACAACAAGGGAGAATGTATTAAAAAAAAAAAAAAGAGAAAGATTTGCCATATTTTTATTTTTGCGTGGCTGTTGTTCACAGCCTGAGATTGTTGAAAGCACAAGCACCAAGAAGGGACTTTCCCCAGGAACTTCCCACCTTGACACAGCTGAGAATGTCAGAGATAGACAAAGATTCATAGATGCTACAAAGATATTGTGAGAATCAGCCCTTGTTAGCAAAAGGATTTACAAATTTGTCCATCTAGGACTAACTAAAAGAAATTTTGCCTTCCTTCTAATTTCCCTTGGCTGACTGAGGTCACACTTTTGCTACTGCATCTTGGGCCATGTGGAGCATCAGCTGCCAATTTTGTCTACAGAAACCTTCCTCCTACTCAACATATAGTGCTGTCAAAGGGAGCTCGGCTAAAAGCTGTTTGGCAAATTATTAAGCTTAATATATGTTTTCTTTCAGATTTCACTTGATGTGAAATTGCTTGAGAGATGTGTTTATATATTCACAGCACACGAGAAAAGAGAACCAAAACATGGCAGAAATGCATAGCTGAGGTAAAACATGTGAGGAACTTCTTGAAGATCAGATAAGATCAGATAAGCTTATAAAAAGGGCAGGGAATGCTCATTATGGACTGAGTCAGCCCAGCAGCTGTGAAGCTCCTCCCTCCTCACTTCAGTGGTTTTATTGTTGACCCAAGCCACAGGCAGGCACTCTGGAGAAATCCTCTTGGCCCAGCATCTGCCCCTCTGCTGGATGCAATCAGGCCCAGGCACTTGGTGCTTTGGTTGTCTTTGTGAGGTCTGGCTTGATGTGACCTCTCCTGACAGGATGCCAAGTGCAAGGGAAGCTGTGAGTGCTGTGCAGACCTGACCTATGCATCATCCAGGGAAGATCACAGCTGAGCTTAACGAAAGAAACAACAAATGCTCCCAGATTACTAGATGAATGCTGACTAGAACTGTAAGCTTAGATTAGATCCCCCTGTGTTTGCAGGTGGACTTCTCCCATACATGGTTCAGACTGGTGAGTTTTTCAGATTTTAGCTCTCAGGTTCACTTGCGGTTGGTCATTTCCCATAACTGTACCACTTGCTGCTATATCAACTGCTGAACACATTTCCACCAGCATAATCTGATAATTTTGAATTGCACTGTTTCCTCTCCTTGTTACTTCTTTTAAAGGTCATTTTGAGGAAAAAAAAATACCTGAAATGTCAGGGCAAAGGCAATAGTTTTCTTTTTTCTCTTTTCTTTGTCACCATTGAGAGGAAGATTGGTTGGTCACTAATGAATGTCATGTCAAAATCTTCAAGGACAGCCCTAGTCTCCTCTGAAGCCGCTGTTTTTCCCTATGTGTTCTAGACTCAACCACAATAGCACTGACAGAATTCATAGTGACGTGCTCCACACTAAATTAAAAAAAAAAAAAAAGGATTTCTAGGCATCAAAAAGCCTTAAAATCCAAAATATGATCGAAGAAGACTCCTGCTCTGATCTGCCACCACTGCTGCGAAATACACTGAATTTTGGCTGTCTGCAACATAGAGGGTTCATCAGAGACAACCAAGGAGGATGCAGCCAGATAGGTTACATGTTTTGTCTAAGAAAATACAAGCCTTGAGTGTGTACTATCATCTTTCCATAGCATGTTAAACGGTTTCTGGTCATTGGAATGCTGGCTGGTCACAAGTGTGCAAGCAGATTACTTCTTAAGGTTTTGTTTGTCTGTATGTCTGTCTCCTCAGGTGTTGTCTCCTCTGTCATAACATCTGACAACCTTTAATCTTTAAAGAAGCACACAGGTGCTGCCACACCGTTTTATTTTGCTTTCATTTTCAAAGCATCTCTGTAATATTTCAATCCTCCAAAGGTCCTGGAAATTGAGGCCCTCATGGTACAAAGAGATAAACTGTTTAAGTCAAAAGAGTAGTAAAATTCTTGCTCAGCGTGGCAGGAAAGGGCCATCTGAACCAGGAGCACAACTTAGAAACTCCAAACTCGTTGCTTCGATCTTAAAAAGCCAGATGTTGGTTCCAGAAGTGCAAAGAATCATAACACTGCCCTAGGTTAATGTATCCTTCCCCTAATAAACTTCACAGTGTAGACAGTTCATCGTAAACACAGATCTGCTATTTAGCACATGTGTTTACAAGCTGCCTCTTCCCCCAGTGTCTGCTGGATTTACTGGGTTGCTAAATGATACAGCTCTCTCCCTCTCATGCTCCAAGCCTCTCCTTGTGTCATACATATGCAACAAATTGTAATGGAAGAGCGGTAACCACACTCATTTCTGTTTTGCTAGGAATCAAATCCAAGTCCTTCTTTTTGAGCTCAATGTGTTGCACTAGCTCAGCATGCCTTTATGGTCCTCCTTAAGGGAGAGGCACCTCCGCTCTCAGTATGAGATCTATTTCTGCTAAAGGCTGGGAGCACTGCCTAATTGCACTGCAGAGGAGACGTGGCAAGTGTACTAGCAATAACCTGCTGCAGATTCCCCCAGAAAGAGAAACTACAGCCACGGTACAGTACAACAGACTTTTGCAGGTGGGGGGAGAAACGGGAAAATGACCAGACAGACCCACCAGCAGTTCAGAGGTGTTTCTGCACCAGGCAGAAATTCAAAACCTGAAAGACAATGTTAACTGGTTTATGCCAGTGAACTCAGCTTGGCAAATTTGTGAGTCTGATGTGATTGGATGTAAATCTCAAGTATACACTGCAATGGTACAGTCCTAGGAAAGCCTCAGTTCACCTTTCCAAACAGCCCAGCAAAACACAATAGAACCATTTTAATCTGCATGGAGATTAAATCTGAGCACTCCAAATCAGACTTTTCCTTTCATTGAATGTAAACAATCAAATCTCACTGTGAAGCCCTTTCCTGCTTTACTCAGCAATGGGCTCTTATATTTCACCTCTCTTTTATTTAGTGAACATATTCTAATTTAAAAGACGCTTTAAATAAAAGTGTTTCGTATTCAACAGGAAGTATCTGAAAATCTTTTTTATCCTGGCAGTATAGAGCTGGAAGAAATCTGACCTGAGCAACTCTCAGAAAAAGGTTTTTTAAGTACCAGGGTCAGATTGTTATCTCCCTTACTCCTGTCTAAATCCAGCATATATCTACTGATTTCTGAAGAGCTGGTCCAGAGTTACATAATAGAAAGTAAGATAAAAATGGATATTTTGCTTTTGCAAGACTCTCTTATCACAGGTTTCACCCTTGCAATGCTCTGCTCCAAGTATCTTGTTCTACCTCCTGCTACCTTCAAGTACTTTTCCTCAAGCACCTCCCTGCCCACATGGAAATTTAGGTACTTGAAAGTGCAGAAAAGCCTTTGCATTGCCAGGTGGCCTCCCAGGCCTCTGTCTTCACCAGGTACTGCCTAGTGAGCCTCCAGCCAGCTCCTGCAGGAACCAGCCTGAGCTCAGAGTGGGTTCTCTTGGCTTTTGTGGGACACTTGCCACATGAGGCAAGTACACCCAAGCTTTAACCCCCTGCGGCCAAATCAGGAGGTCAGCGAGAGGCTGCTTGTAATATGACATCCCACGTGCACTGCCCAGCCCTGCTGTTTGGCAAAACATCTTTCTCTCTTAAGGAATTCTAGATACTGTCAGTCATCTAAAAAAGTGCAGTCCATTTTCTAATCAAATCAGAGAGAGAGGGGAGATGGAGAAAAAGAGGAGAAACCGGCAGGGAAGCCAATCACTCTGGTCTGTAATAATTAAATGGTGCTTGAATGTATACATTGAGAAAGCCCCATTTTCCCTCCCCCTCCTCAGAGGCTAATTTAAAACATATCACAGTTTTTGCAAATGCATTCCTAATCCTATTGTGCAGCAAATCCTGTCTGATCCAACTTTCAAATATTTATGTAAACTGAAATATGTCTGGAAAGAAGTCAACCCCCTCCCCAGTATGCCACACAACCTCATTCCTACATATCCCTCCCTTCTCATTTACTTTCACGCTAAACCCTTTCCAACTGGTTCCCAACTAGTAGGTGGTGATTAATGAGTAATAATTGCAGAGCCTGTTTCTTTGAGTGCACTGATGGCCTAACCTCTCACTGAACAATTATTCTGGAATTTTCAGTAGTAACAAAAAAGATTTTACGGCAAACTTTTTTTCTCTGCAAGGAGGTACGAGGAATTTGGCAATTTTTATTAGTTGTTATTATTAACAGTGTTCAGAAAGAGCTAAATTTTAAAAACATTTAAGTGAAATCTTTCTGCTCTAGGGTCCAGGGTATACTTACACACCATATCCTACTTACCTGACATTCCAGTAAATGCAGGCTGGATGTGTTTAAAATACAGCCACTTGTAAAACTCTTCTGTACCATTTGCAAGTTGCATCTGTCTCTCTGTTTGCAGAGATGTGGTCAATACATGCTGCCAGTTCACTCCTCAGTGGATCAGCAACGCTGAGCAGTGCAAAGGATGTCTATGAAATGTGCTACATTCTCAACTGACCTGTATGTGACAGTCCCCCTCAAAGTGATGAAAGCCTGCAATTTTATTGACTTCAGTGGTGGGGAATGCTGCCAGGGCTGGAGGGCTTGGGGTGCGACAGGCCACTGAGGGACAGGAGAGGATGACAGGCTGCGTTTGTAGTGTGCAATGTCAAGGAACCTGGGAACCCCTGCTCACAAAGAACACGGAATTATTTGTCCCTAAGCAGTCAGTGTCTTGTGGGCCAGGTCCTTCTGGGGAAGATGGTGTTACTCCCTTCATAAAACCGATCCAGCACCTCTTCCTTATGTGGGGCATTTAAAAATTTACTTTTTCTCATACACAGCTATTTCAAACCCTTCATTTCGAAAGCAGATTGCATCGGCTGCTGCTGTGGAAGGTCTGGATGACCCTGCCATGCTGAGCAGCCCCAGGGCAGCCAGAAATTGAATAAAGGGCAAAATTCCAAAGCCACAGAGGTGGCCACATCCTCCTGCTCTGCAGTAGCAGAAGGAAAAAACAGAGCCACCCCTATTATGCTGTAATTATGATGGAGTGCTACTGGTGACCTCAGAAGCATGAGGGAAAAATACCTTTTCAAATAGCTTCTTTTAAAGAGTCAGATATGCTGATCTGTTTTTATGGGAATATTTGCAAGCAAGAATGAGATGAACTAAATCTGGAATCTATATAGCTTTGGGACATATTTGGGAGGAGTAAACAAGTATGTCACCAGTTGGTAGTACAACAATGAGAAGAAAAGATGGTGGCCTACCATATTTTAGGTTTTCTTTTCTCTAAGTGTTTTTATATACAACATAGATCCTGGTAGGACTACAAACTGGACATCTGACAGAACCTCAACCCTTTCCCCCCCCCCTTTCTTTCTGTCTTTGAAAGCAAAGCTCTGACTATATTCTGAGTTCTTCCTCCTGTCAGTTTGTATCAGTTCCTCACTCAGCTATCTGAAAAATGGGACACTTGTAGTTAGGATGTCCATTTTGGTTTCTAAGAGATTGTCCACACAAGCCCCTCACTAGTACTTTCCTGCTGCCTAGTGGCTTCATGAGTGGGAATCTCACCTGGGAAAGCAACCTGGCCATCCAAAAAACAGACCTCAGAGAAAGATGCTGCCTCCAAGCTGGTTCCATAGTGGCAAGTCAGTCCTGATAAACCAGTGAAAATCTGTGATTGGATTAAATTTTGTCCTGGAAACATCTCAGTGAGTGTGATTCAGCTACTTTCTTCTCTCACTTTCAATAGAATATTTTGCAAATCTTTTTCACCTTTGAAACCTCTCTGTTCATGTCTTGGTGATCTGTTAAATGAGAATTGAACAGGTATTCTGTTTTTTCCAGAGATTGCATTATGAGGGAACATGAAACACAAGGTTTTATGTAAGAGTGTGTTTCTGTTAATTATTAAACTATCCTAAAAATGCTCTCTTCAGAGACCTCTCACCTCTGAAACTTCACTATATGGAAGATGAACAGTATCAAAACTTAAACTCACTACTTTCCTACCAATAGTTATTTTCAACTGAACTTGTTCTGCTGTTTCTCTAAAATAATGTAGCAAAATAAAACTGCATCTAACCTCCATGGAAGCCAATCAGATCCAACCTGATGAAATCCTCAAAACTTCAGCACTTGTCTAGGGAGAAATTTTGCACTTTGAATATAATTAGGCAGAACTAATTAGGACAAAGAGGGAGAAAGAGATTGCTACATGACATATATGTTGATTGCATTTGTCAAAGCAAGTCCCAAAGTGGGAATCTGAGTCTGGGTGAGGTAAAGGAATATGTGTCCATTATTCCTTCTTTGTGTGATTATTAAATCATGTCTTTTTTAGACATCTAGCATTTTAATCCTTCTCTTTTGGCACTAAAATTGCATTGCTGGAGTGGGAGTAGGCAGATTTTAAAATAACAGCTCATAAATTTAACCCTCTTTTAAATTTAGAGAGTTTTGTTGCCAGGTGTGTCTTCTCAGCTTTTTAGTGTTCTGGAATTATTCTGATACTTATCAACTGACTTAATAGAAATCCTCTGGTGAAGACTAGGTAGCTGGGAAACTAGTTAATGAAATGCAAAATCCTCTGTATTTTCTCGTATTGCTATTACCCCAGTATAATTTCATTACCTGCAGCAAGGCTTCTTTTTCCAAAATAAAGGGCATTTAGAAACTACAGAGAAATAGTAGGTAATACATCTAGGATTCATTCTACTTCCAAAATGATAGCTTTTAAAATATTCATAAGTTCTAATGCTTCTAAAGCTGGAATCGGTTTATACCTCTAAACAACAGGTCATACTGAGAAGTCGTAACCATCTGCTTTGAGAGTTCTTCACTGATCCAGAGCACCAAATTGAGATCCCTTTTAAAACTGAAATAATCTACTTAGTTCTCTCATGGGCGCTGCACCTTAGTAATAAAATCAAAGTTCTTCTGTTATTACATATATCACCAGATTATAAGATCTGAAACATTAAAAAAAAAAATCTGTTTTGAGAAAAAAGACTCTTTCTTTGAAAGAGTCAAGTGCACTGAATTTGAAGTACAGCAGGGAGCAGAAAGACTAAATGAACAAAACTTACTGTTCCCGATTGCCTCACCCCCTGCCCCCACCCCTCCCACTCTGGGATCAAGATGACTTGCATCCAGTTCAAGAAATTATATGTCCATCACTTTCCTATAACTGTGGAAGATGCAAAGGTACTATGCAGTCTTAACAGGAAACAGAATCAGCCAAGAGTCATTTGTACAGATATCACCTCATTTTATGGAGTCATAGAGTGACTGAAGGTGCCTTTGGAGATCATCTAGTCCAACCTTCCTGTTCAAACAAGAAGAATTCAGGACTGTGTCCAGTCGGGTTTTTAATACCTTCAAGGATAAAGACTCCACAGCCTCTTCCAATGCTTGATCACCTTTAGAGTAAAAAGATTTTTTTCTTATATTCAACTGGAATGTCTTATATTTCAGTTTGTTTCCATTGCCTCTCATTCTTTCACTGGATATGTGATAAAAATCTGGTTCTGTGTTCTTTACTCAATCCTTTCATCCTTACCCTTTATCATCTTTACTGATAAACTTTCCTGAGGCTTCTCTTTCCCTGGCTGACCAGTCCCTGCTCTCTTAGCTTCTTCTCCTATATCAGATGTTCCAGTTAGAGTCATCTTCCTGGCCTTTACTGGACACACTCCAGTCTGTCCACACATCTCTTGCACTGGAATGGACACAGCACTCCAGATGTGTCTCAGTAGTGGGGAAGGTATCATCTCCCTCAACCTGTTGGCAGGGCTCTTTCTAATGCAGTCAAGGACGCTGTCAGCTGTCTTTGCCACAAAGGCTCATTGCTGAATCACATTCAGCTTTTTATTCAACAGGATACCCAGGTCCTTTTCTGCCAATTACTTTCCAGGTGGCTGTCCTCCAGTCTGTGTTGGTGGACAGGGTTTTTCCCTCCAGATGCAGGACTTAGCATCTCCCTTACTGTATTTCATGAGGTTGCCTGCTGTTAATTTTTCCAGTCTGTTGAGATGCACTGAATGCCAGCACAACCATGTGGTGTTATCAAGCACTCCTCCCAGTTTTGTACCATGTGCAAACTTGTTGAGGGTGCACTCTACCCTGTCATCCAGGTCACTAATGAAGATGTTAGACAGTATTTATTAGTTCAAGTATTAACTGCTGAGGACCCTCAATAGTGACTGGCCCTCAGTTACATTTTGTATTCTGAGGGCAACCATTTGAAGCTAGCAATTCCACCAGCTTCCTGTCCAGTTCTTGATCAATTTACTCAGCCTGTACTTCCTCAGGTTGTGTATGAGGCTGTCATGAAAGAAATTGTCAAAGGCCTTACTAAAGTCAAGGTAAACAACATCCAGTGTTCTCCTCTCATACACAAAGCTAGATACCTCATTGCAGAAGGCTAGTCAGGTTAGTTAGGCAAAAGTTCATCTTTGTAAGTCCATGCTGACTACTCACAATCACTCTCTTGTCCTTCATAAAACTAGAAATAGTTTTCAGGATTATTTGCTCCATCAATTTCACAGTGATTGAATTGAGTCTGACTGTCGTGTATTTTCCTAGATTTTCCTTCCTGTCTTTCCTGAGATGTGACATTTGCTTTCTCATGCTACAGGAATGCCTCTCAGTTATCATAACTTTTCCAAGACAAGCAAGAATGGCCTTGCAGTTACATCGAGCAGCTCCCTCAGCAGTTTTGAGTGCATCCCATCAGACAGCATGACTTGTATACTTCCAGTTTCTGTAAGGGTGCCCTAACCTGACCTTCATCTACCAAGCATATGTTTTCCTTGCTCTGGACTCTCCCATTGACTTCACAGATTAGTTTCCCATTTGCTGAAGGCAGGTTGTACTAATAAAGACCAAGGTGAAAAAGATCTTTAGCACCTGGGCTTTTTCTGTGTTCATTCTCTCCAGGTTCCCTGCTGTGTTCACCAGTTGTCCCATGTATTCTCTAGATCTTTTGCTGATGAAATACGTGCAGAAGAATTACATGTTACTCCTCTCCTCCCTTACCAATTTCAAATCCATGTGGGTTTCGGCTTCCTAAGTCCATCACCATGTGTTCAGTGACTGTATATTTCTGCTGGTCTGTTTACAGAGTTTCTCCTAACTGTCCATTCCATGCAATAGTTTTCCATGAGGTAGAGTTGCAGAACAACTGGACTACCTTAGTTGTTGTGCTTTTCACTATGGGACAAACATCTTCTGCTGAAGCCTGGGTAAAACAGCCTGTCTTGATCTGCACCTCTGATACAGAAACACATCATCCAGAGAGAAAGGACAAGAGGAGAGGAGCACATGCAGGTGACTTTTCATTAAAATTCTCCTTTGTTTTACACTTGGCTCAGATAAGCTATTCATTATGTGCTCCTGGCTCTCTGATCACCTGGACAACAATCTCTTCATGAATTCATAAGCATTTTGTCTGCTCCAGTCACAGGGATTAGGGGCAGCAAGGCTGGCTAGAAAATAATTCAATTTCATCAAAGACTTCAAAGTTTCTTTGTTGGTTTTTAATTCTGTTTTGGGAGAAAACCAAGACCTCATGGATTAAAGGCTCAAACTGGCCTTCAGACAGCACCTTCCATTCTCATACGAAGTGTTATGATTTTCTTTATCTTAGTGAGCATGTGAAGAGAAAATAGTATAAACACAATACATGAGATGAGTCTGGTGAACAGTTTGCTTTGTCACTGAGCCTGTATTTCCTGTGTATTCTTTCAGTACTCATTACTTGTAGACCCTTTTAGTCCTTTCTGTAGCTTCATTTCTTATTTTCAGGAAAGTAATTTTTGTGGAATTTTCCCGAACTCTTTCCTTTGCTGCCCCTTCTGCAATGAACATTCAGAAGGTGGTGCTGCCAATATGCCCAAGATCCTGCAAGATTTGTTATAGATGTCCTACTGCTAGTACCTCCTTAAATTGCCTTACTTCCTAGGCAGGTACTGCACGCTGACGTGGTTTTGCTAATCTAACCACACCAAGAAGTAAATCTTGTTCATATGAAAAGTTATAGGAAATAGTAATACAAATCCCAAGGTTTGTGTGCTGCATGAGCTGCCTCCACCTGTTTGAAGTGTGACAGTAGCATGCCTCTTGGAGAAGAATGTATAGCAGTTCAGATGCTCTGCGGAAAGCACCAAGGCTTGCTTCCCCCTTGAGGTCTCAAATATCCCTACAACTTTTACTCCTTTAAACAATGGGAAAGAGATTACATTCCCCAAACCATTGCTTGTTCCAGCCCCCCTCGTGATATGTCAATTACAGAAGAATGTGTAGATACTTAAAACAAGATCAGAGATCACTTACCATGTAAGTTTTAATCAAATTAGTAGATGGCACCGACATGTAAATAAGGATTGTTAGGATCTCATTTCAAACCTTCTTTTGAGATGAATAAAAGTAGTTAACACCTCTCTATCCTGTTGTTTCTGGTTATCTGGTTCAAAAATAGAGTTTTCTATTTCTGTTGTTTTAGCCTTAGTGTTTGAAGACATTCTTTGGAATTGGATTTATTAATGGTTATTTCTCTGCTCACCTCAAATTCCCTTAGAAATAAGCCCTTCAGTATCTCAAATAGGCTCTCAACTGATTTTCAACTGATACTTCCTTTCATGGCAAGCTTCAGCTGACAAGGTACACCTTGTGTGAAGTCAATCTGAAAATGTCTTCTCATCTTGTAGCAGCAAAATAATTAGTCTCCATTAGTTATCACGTAATTACTCCCTGTATTTCATGTTTTCACCTTAATTTGGAGGTGTGTACAACAGTGTTTGAATCATTACTGATTCAAGTTTTAATTTTATATATACAAAAAACCTAAGCATTCCTTTATGGACCTAAATTTTGTTGCAGAAACTATGTTTTGCCAGCCATGTTAGAAAATCCTGGAAAATAAAAACTGCATTTTAACAATAATAACAGTACATGGAAACTAAAGCAGATAGAAAGAGCAAAGGAAAAGTCATAAGACTGTAAATGAATAGAAACACCAAATTATCCTCCTGACTTCATACAACAACAATCTATTTTGTCCTGTCTTCTGAGCAGGCGAGACTGTGGGGTGGCAGACAGATTCCCTGTCAGGAAAGGACACAACTGCGTCAGATACATGGTGCCTCTTCCATCAAATAACACCATCAAAGGCATCAGACATGGCCACATCTGTGTTCAAAATGCCAATAAAACGACTATGTCCCAAAATATGTTATCCTCCAAGCATTCGCAGTATCTGTATTTCCAAAGGACCTGTCTTCTCCAGTGCTGGGATGTATGTTCTCAGCCATAACAGGTGGAGAAAGTACTTCCAGTAGAGGACTTGTGGTTGTCTGGTCTATGGTTTGGCCCTATGCAGTGGCACATTAGCACTTTATTCTTTCCCTTGGAACTGTTCTGATCTGACATCAAAGCTCAATCGGCAGAGGCAACCACACCTTTCATCTCCATCTCTGTTTCTGTGTTTCAGAACTCCCAGCAGGACTCAGCCGCAAGGCACACAGCCAAGTGAGCAGCACAAAACAGTCCCAAATTCAGGAAGCTCAAAGAAACACATCAGGCAAGCAAACAGCTTGATAAGTAAGTGTAGAAAAGTTGTATTTGTGTGTTGTTTTCACTTAGTACCTGCTTATCCCACGTGCTAATATCAGAATACACCAGAACACACAAGAATTTCTGCTTGTGGGACCATCAATTAAAAGGAAATTTAGAAGAAAATGATGGCCCATCCCAACTATGTGGAAGGTTATTTATAGGGATATTTGGGTAGAAATGTTGTGCATGTCCGAAATGTGTTACAAAAGTGATCATTTCTTTCAAGGAAGTGGGAAGAAGAAAGTAATTTAATTTTCTGGTAATATTTTTACCAAGAAAAGGAACTATCCCACATTTGTTGATTAGTTACAGTCTCCAGAATTAAACAAAATACTGCTTTAATATAGCACACAATAAAGCCATGTCCCTGAGCATTTTATGTTTGTGTATGCTTGGGGTTTTTTTCTTATTTAGTCAACCTTTTCCTAGCAGTGAATCAACTGCTTCTGCATCTTGTCTGTAATCACATAGAAGCATGTCGGAGAACAGAAAATGAGCAATGAGCATTCCACACACATACTGGGGGACCTCTATTTGTTACCATGATACAAACATATAAAGCCCACAACATCCTTTATGGTCAGAACAGAAGTTGTTGGATACAGATACTCCTTTATGAAAAAGAACATGCAAACTGGGTCAAAGTAAACAGTCTGCTCCCCTCTTTTGGCCTTTTTGAGGTCTGTGCATGTGGTACATCAATAAAAAGTAGTTCACAGACTTCATGGGCCCTTTTCATATCAATAGGCTTGTTCTTGGCATAACACGAAATGCCCTATACTGACAACCTTCAGATGATGTTGTAAAACATGAGCCCAGAAGCTGAGTATGAGCAATGATACGGTCTTGCTCATAGAACAATAATCCTCTCAAATTACATACCCTGCTATGCACCCCTGCTCTTCTAACAGGGAATTCATAAACACAGCAGAGAAAGTGGCCAGGCTGGCGCATTAAGCAGGATCCAGCCAGAGTGCTCCAGTGAGGTCTGGGGCTCTGCAATTCTTTTGTAGCTGGGAGGGCAGCTTTACTGGAAATATCGTCAGTTTATATCTTTGTAAAGAGCTTTCCATGTTCAGCATAAATGACCTGGAAGCCACACTTTCTCCCATGGCTCTTTGGCCAATATGAATCCATTTCATCTTCTGTGGGGCATTTGTGAAATAGGAACCACAGGAGCATTTCCAAGAAAGTCAGCAACTGCCTCATCTTCTGCAAGTGTGTTGTTCAGAAGTTACGCTAATATCAGCCTTTCTTTTTGTGAACATTGCAGCAAATCTTTCATTTTGTGTTTGTTCTCTTGGCCACTCCAGTTCCAGCAACTCAGATTGTGGGGAAAATAGGTTATGTGACAGATAAAAATGTCGGTCTTACTAATTCAAAGATAAAAGGAGAGCTGAGTGTGGTTGTGTGATATACCTTGGACCCAAACAACTTAGGTGATTGTTGCATGAAGGTCGAATGAATACAGCCACAATATGAGTAGGCTGGTGTGGGAGTAGAGCAGATGCACTTTTACATTGACTTATATGACCAGAAGGGATTAGAGAAATGGGACAAAGGGAAGAAGGGAACAGGGATGGGATTTCTTTAGATTTCCTTCAGCTTCCATTTCTCATTAAATCTACATATATACTGAAACGATTTAGAGACTGCATTTGCTATGTGGCAATTCAGGGCACTAACCATTTGATTCTGGAAGTAGTTTTAGTTGGAGATCCATAGAAATATGCCTTTTTCTCACACATGGAGGTAAAGCTATAACAAACAAGGGGCTGCTCAAGAGATGTTAACAACAGTGTAAGGGGTGTCAAGAAATTTATAAGCTAGAAGTAAGCTAGAATAAGCATAACTAAAGACATGATATCAAATCCTCCCATTTCCCTCTCTCCATCTTTAATTATTTCTCTTTCTAAACAATTTATAATAAAGAATAGCCCAAGGGAGGGGGAGAGGGACAAGGAGGATAGATGTATTCTGAAGAAGGAAGTAATGAAGTAAATCTGGCAAAATAAAAAATCTCTAAAAAATAAAGAAGAGTTGGAGATAGTTCTAAGTAAAGAGAAAACCTGATGTAGAATACTGAAGGATTTTGTTTATGCTGTGCGATGTTAAAAGAACTAATCTTCTTTTCAACCTGTAAATCAGTGTCTCCATGAAATGTGGAAAGAAGATCTTAACCAACTATTAAGAGATTGTATATGAACACAGAAAAAGTTTGCACAGTTAACACAAAATCCTGCTTGGCAAGATCATTTTGATCTGATTCTCCTTAGGCCACTTTATGGAAGAATTATTAACTCATCATTTGTTTACTTGTTTTTTTTTTCTTCCTACAAATTCATAATTTTGATATTCTTTGGGATTTCTTTCAGGCTCAAAGCACCAAGAAATTTGGTTGAGAACACAATGAACTAAACCAAATCAATGGAAGTGAATGGCAACAAATGTCACATTGCTTATCTTGCTCTGTGAAACACTAAGCAGCTGTTGGCTTTTAGTGAGGAGGAAAAGCAAAGATGTGTTAGTATTCCTGTGCACAATTTGTTATTTCACTTAGCACCTGATTTTGAAAAAAAGAAAGAAACAGAACTGATCTGATGTCTTTCCTCTCAAGATCAACCCACATCCTTCCTAGGGCAGGAACAGTAGGTGAATATGACACCTATTATTTGCCCCTTCTATGGCTTCCATTACCTAGTTTATTCCATTGCTTCCCCCTGTGGACCACAGGAACAGACTCCCAGCAATGCAATTAGTTCAACAGAGAAGTGAAGTCCAGAATATCTGCTGAGGCATTTTGGCATAGGCACACCCAAGTGCTGAAAAATCCCTTCTGCAAAGGACCATTTTCCTGGCTCTGCAAGCAAATCTGTAGGGAGCAATTTTCTCCTCAGATATGTGGCTTGTCCTCACATGGAGAAGAGCAAGTTGTATCTGACTTCGTAAAAGAAATGCAAGACAGAGGGCAAGGGGTAACCAGGGAGAGCACTAGCAAAGGAAGGCAAGTACAGTCTAAAAAGGCAGCTGCGCAGCAGGCACTGAGAGCCAGGATCCTGTAAACAAAAAGGGCATGTCAGGAAAATGGTTTTTATGCCAGGTTGACATTGGAGCCCCACCACTTTACCGCATTGGCAGCTTCCTTATCAACTGCATAATGGAACCAGGGGGACTTTAAATTTCCTATCCTACAGTCCACTGCTGAATCATCTAACGCGTCCTGTCATGCCTGGACCCAGCTCCCATGTATCAGCAGAGAAAAGGTGGTGTGGTGAGGACCTGGAAACCTGCCACTGACCCATCAAAATGAGAACTGTGGTGCAGATTGCCTTGAGCACATTGCAACCTCAACCTTAAGGTGCACTAAACTGGAGTGGGAGGAAGTAACCAGGGTTTCTATAAAAGGCTGCTGTAAACATCATTCCAAATAATGAATGAAGGTAGAGAGCTATACATTCAGGATAAGAAGTTATTAAGACAGACGAACACCATGGAAGCACTGACATCTGTCCCTCACCAGGTACATTTTAGAAGTTTGAATGAGAGAGGAAAGATGTAGGTGATAACAGCAAGTACATACATCAGCTCTACAGTCTCCTGCCACCAGCAGCTAACTCCCAGGTGAAGGAAGTGGTGTGGTTGACCAGCCAGCATGAAAACAATGGTTACAAGAAAAGTGGACTCTCCAGACTCTGTTCCTGGCTCTGCCTATCCTGTGCCCAACTCTTCATACATATAATGTTGCTGCACTTCTGAGACCTACTAAAAAAAACTTTTTCACTAGGATTATTGTGAGTGCAACGATGCAATGAGGCTTGTGTATGGACAATGACATGATCTCATGGTATTTGGGACCCTTATGACGTGTCACAGGAGGATACCTGTAGTATTCCTGTGCACACTGTTCCCCCTATCCCCCTGCCCCGAGGTGTATGATTGCTTTGTTGAACCTGTCTTTCGAGGGTGACCTTCAACACAAGCTACTGCTGATGTCACCCACTTTTTCCTGGATTTCATCTCACCAGTGGTGCATGTAAACCCTACACGTGCAGGGGGGAGGGTGTACCCAGGCCACCTGCTTCAAGGGAAGATATGCCTGCAGGACTACCTCATGAAATCAAGCAACTAAGTTCAGATGTCTCTGCATGATCTACCTTAGCCACAGAACAGTGCTTCTTGTTCCCTGAACAATTCCTTTTTAGATGTCTTTCCTTGAATCCTTTTTGTTCAGCAAAGGACAGCAGAGCTGCAATAGTACAATATTAAGAAACTTAGTACCCTTTTTGTTCAGTATTCTCAGCTCTAACAGCAATTGATTATGGAGAGGTTTCTAGAGTCAAGAAGCTTGTATTTACCTTCATATTAAATAGCAATTATTAAATATGGCACAGTGGGTATGATTAAATTTATAGTAGTTCAAATGTTTCTGTGGTGTGGCCCTGTTAATTTGCCTTGTGCACAGAAGTCAGTTGAGTCAGCATTCATCACTTCACAACTGTATCAAGGGAGGAATGGAAGTGCTTGTTTTGGGCATTTCCCAAAATACAAAAATAGTAGTAAAAAAATATAGAAAGCATATGATGGGCTTTTGTCTGGGGATACAACCACAGCTGAGAAATACGTACATATTTATTTTTTCTTCCAGACTGAAAAATGTTCATTCTTTGAGGCTGTAAAAAAACCAGTGGTTTCTTTTTCCAAGCAAGAGTTCACATAAGTGTTGTTGTAATGTAATATGCATCAGCCTGTATCTGAAAAAAGCAGTAACCTAGGCAATGTATAGTTTAGAAGGCAGTTAAATATTAGTTCTTCTTCTTTAAATTTCTTGGGGTTTGCAAGTAACTGAGAAATAACTACACTGTTGGCATTGGGAATCCTCCCTGCTGCAGTCGATCTGGGAAGGATCACGCAACAACTGGAGGGGTTTGAGCAGAGTGGTAGCTTCGAGCAGCTATTGCAATTTATTGGGGTGACTAGCTCTATTTATAGGGTAGGTAGGGAAGGTTCTGGAAAAAAGGGAGGAGCAAGGGACTGACAGGGGTTACAACCAACCAGGGAAGGAAGGAGGGAACATGAGACCATCAGGGACCAATGAGGGAAATATCTGCATTGCAGTAAATCTTAACCAATGAGAAAATAGGGGATAAATATGAGAGGAAAAATATTATAAAACTCAATAAAAAACTGGGGTACAATGAATTCAGCACGTGCATTAACAACATATGAAAGTCTTGTTCGGTTTATTGCTTCAGTTTTGATGTGGTCGCAATGTATCGGTTCACAGCACATTCCCGTGGGCTGTTGCCTTGGCTAATGTCTTTTGTAGTTGCTGCTTCCAAATAAGGAATTTTTCCTTCCACACCTACCTGTCTCTGAACCTGTTTGGATTAGAATAGGTTAGAAATAAATCCTGAGGTACTAAGAAGATTGCAATAGCATACATTTGAAATTATCATGAAGGGAGAAAGGTGGACACCAATTACACTATGGCACCAAAGTTTTAAAGATTAATTGCTTTTCCCATCCCCAGTCAAGTGGGTTTAGAACATGATATTGTTCAGATATAATGAAAGAGGGAGGTAGTGGAAGTTGAGCAAAAGCACCGTGACATCTCCTTGCAACTGATCTCTGTTCATATGATTAGGCCACAGCAACGTAAGATGAAGAAAGATAGAAATCGTGTCAACTGAGAGTTTGTTATGCCTGACACGCTGGAAAAGTTGTTCAATATCGGTTCATCTCAGCAAAGCTGTTATTCTTTGAATGTTATAAACATCGTCTGCATGGGTACTGGCTGTCCAAATTCATGGAAGGGATCTTAGCTCTTGCTATGCTACTTCTGAAACAATGATATTTGGGTCTTTGTTTATGAATCTGCCTTGTAAGTGTTAATCCTCTGTTCCTCTTTTACATGGCCTGTAAACAGCTTTCCAGATGGGTTGACATCTCACTGTCGATGGAGAGCTCTGAGTGAATATCCTTTTGTGTTACTCCAATAAGAGAGGTATACTGTACAACTACTCTACTTGCACAGTGTTGGATAGAAAATTAAAGTGGTATCTAGACCCAGCTGATAACACTGACTGGAATCCAAATGGAAGTGAGCATATTCTACTTTTCTGTCTCTGTAGCTGTAATTGCAGGTGAGAAGAATACACAAAGAATAAATACTTTTTGCAAGAAATATAAATTCACTTACCCAATCACTGGCTGCAACAGTGATGCAATGGGAATATTTCTGGATGTGATTCTGCTATGAATTAGTACAGTCATTTGAATCTCAAAAACTTGAGTTTCCTCATTAATAACATGTTTGTAACAATAGTAAACTGCCCTTCTTGTGATTTTGTATTGTGGAGGCTACATTTTTAATTCTAAATGTACCCTGTTTATTAACCCTATTTATTATTAGGGGAAATGGTGTTTGTGCAAGGTACAGTGAAATATTACATCTAGCCTCTTGTTAATGGCTTTTAAATCATGTTCTCTCTGTGATAAAATGATGTTGATCTGAATTTTCAAGAGGTTAGTCAAGTTTCAGAAGCAAATAATTTTTAAATTATTGCAGTTTACATTGGTGATGTCATCAGGATTCAGTCCTCATGGCGCTTAACTGCACACTACGACAGTGATTTATAACATTTAATAATTAATTACATTAATTATTGCTCCTTACTGCTGATAATTCATTCAGTTTGAACTATTGTAAGAGTAGCTTTGGCATTTTGATAGTTCTTGATGTGTGAGAAGTCAGAGGCAGACAGTATTGACCATTAAGTACAGTGTATTATTGATTACTGTAACCTAAAAAAATACCATTTAATTACTAGAAAATTAGGTCTTAGCTGGTTTATTCTGATCCTCAAGTACCATTAAAGGGCGTAGTTGAAACCTGAGCTTTTCTGCAGTTTGACGAACATATCTACCAATACACCTTATTGTTCTCGTTCTTGGGTGAGAACCAAGCAATACTGAGGAAGAAATCCGTTGGAATGAAAATACAAAGGTTTCTTTATAATTAGAATTCAGTCTTTGTGGCAGTAATTTTTTTTCTGGGAAAATAATTATTTTAATCATACTTGTCAAGGAACTTACATGAGTCTTTGGAAAAAAAAGCAACATTACTGTGAGAAAAATCAGTCTTTCTTTGTTAGGTCAAATATGTGTTTTCTGGTAGACAAGCATCTATGTCCTGAACTCATAGTCCTGACTGACATCCCCGTTGATAGAAACACAAGAGTTCTTTGGATATAAATGGATGCTAAATTATAAGCATTTATCTACAAGAAGTTGTTATGAGACATGTAAAATTGTGATGAATTTTCCTCTTTAGGTCTTTCTGTTTCTGCATGACATCTTGCTGTGTCCAGTGCTGATATTCCAGTTTTTTACTTCAAGATGTGCTGAAGGAGTGGAAGTAGATAAAACAGAAGTGTCTAGAAATATTTTAGTTTATCAGTAAATTCACACAACATACTTCTTCTCACTTGAAACTGTAGGCTTCTTGACAGGGAGTAATCATCTTTTTAAAAATGTTTGTCAATCAAACTGCTGTTCAGTGAAAAAATTATTTTGGAAAAACTGATCTTGATGTTTGGGTGAACTCTTCTTAATCAATACTGAGATACACAGAGGCATTCTTGAGCTGTGTGAGCTCATGTTGAATTAATATCAGTTCAAGGTGTGCAGAAAATGCTGTCAATAAGACCACAATGTGATATAATTCCCTCTACTCCATTACTTGTGATCTGTACTACAGCATCTGAGCAGTCATCCTTTAGTTGCTTGGAAGTATTTTAAACTTCAGTAAGTGCTCATAATTAGATGTCTCCCGATCTTTGAATTGGTGCTCTTGAATTCTGCATCACTGAAACAAGAAGAGTGAACAGTAATCTGTTAAACTGTGCTTTAAAGTGAGCTAAATTTGGCTTAAACCACTATTACTTGTGAGCTGAAACAAAAGCCATGCTTCTTACCAGATTTTTGTGGCATTGCAGGATTACTGGAGCTCCAAATATATAAAGACATGGGGAGCCTGTGAGAAAAACTTCCTTAACTGGGTTTTACAGCATGCAGAACCTTTAATACACTGACATATGCACAGCTATTACTTCATTGCACGAGGAGCTCAGAATAGACCTTCTGGGAGAACCTTAGCTGATGCCAGAAATCTGGATGCTCCCAACTCCCATTAAGAAACAACACAGAATTATTACACACTGCAAGCAGGATCGTGTTTTTTCACAGCACAGGGATTGGCCTGCAAAGTGCCACCAGCTCCTAAAATGAGTTACTTGCAGCAAAAAAACCAAATTTCTGCTCTTGCTGGGATTGCTGTCAACTGCCTCATCTTCTGACTGCAAGAGGCATTACTTCCTCTTGAAGCAGCTGCTTTCCTCCAGGTCAGCAGAAAAGTGACAGGTCATGCCAAATTATTGCAAATTTGGCATTTATTTTTCCTTCTTTCTGGCCTGAGTAGTTTCAACACTTTCGACGGGGTTTCCAGGGCTTTGTGTCAAACAATAAAGTGTGATGAGATCCTCAGGATAAAGGTCTCTGCAGCACTTTCCTTTAATTCAAAAGTTGAAATTTGCACCAGCTTTCAGTTTAAATAAATTGTGTGCTTGCCTTCTTTTTTTTTTTTCTGAGGATTTGTTTTGGATTTGCAAGACATTATTGAAAAAGCTGAATGCTTTCTTTTTTGTGGAATCTATGTAACCATCTTGCTTGTCCTGAAGTGCAGAACACCCACTGAAAGCCTTGTGGTTTTAAAGTGTCTGTCATGTAATTCTGTCGCCATAATATTTGGGCTTCCCTGGAAATCATGGCCTGTATCAGACACATTCCATCTCCAAACTCTTAACAGACTCAAGTGCTAAAATGGGAAAAAAATTGTAGTCTTGAGGGAGAAGAGAGATCAGATAGTTTGTTAATATGAAAAGCCTCTAAGCAACAAATGATGGGCTTAGGCTCTTTCATATATGTTTCTGAAAGCCTTGAAGTCAGAGTCCTTAATCACCAGGAGGCATGTATGGTTAGCCACAGCTGACAATTTTCTGAGAGTGGTTTTCCATCTGTGAATGCTATTGAAGCAACGCTGAACTGAGATGGTCCACAAGAATGTGTGACTGCTGAAAGTCCCAGGGGACCACAGAAATGCTTCGGTTTGAAGAAGTCAGAAAATTTCATGACAACGCCAGCATAACAATTTCCATTTTTCTGCAGTGTATTGTGTAATAGATGCAAACAGTAAAGTCAATGGTAGCCATTTCAATACCACATTTAGAAATAAATATTTTCTTTACAATATTAGTATATTCTCTTATTCTTTTATGTTGAAGCACTCATAAGAATATGAAAGAGGAGCTGCACTTGTTTCATTTTTGTAGTGTTGTAGTAACATACTCATTTTCTACTATTGGTCATATTCAGATGATAGCAGAAGGAATGTCTTCGGCTTTTTCCCTGGATAAACTGTACATACTTCGTAGTGGCAGCTGCTATTACAACCAAACAACTTAGCTAAAGTAAAAAATCTTTTCTGTTAAAAACTAAGTTTTTGATGAAAATTAATTGCTTACATTGAAACAGAGTTGTTATGCATGACTAAAGTGATTCTCTTTGATGATTAAAAATATTCCGTTTGCAAACACCTTTCATCCAACCATTATTTTGATGAGAAAAGGCCATTCATCCATCACCAGAAGAAACTGAAAATGTCAGCAGAGTAACAAATATGCAAGAAATTCCCTCTGAGGGAATGGGAATGACAAGAAGGACAGAGTTTATTCTTTTTAAATATGTAGTGCTAGTGCATTTGCAGTTATGTTAAGATTGATTTTGCCTGGGTAAATGCAGATTCCTGTAAAATTGCTGACAGGCAGAGACACTACTCAATGTCAGGACTGTGCATATTTTCTAGTTTCTTGGTTTTTTGCTTCTGTTGTTGTTGTTGTTTTTCCTTTTACCAAATGTTAAATACAAACACTCCCAAGTCTCTCTTTTTTTTCTTCACCTTTTTTCTTTCTCACTTTCCTGTAGAAATCGAAGGCGGCATTTAACTGTGCTGTCACAGAAAGTAAGTACCTGCCTTCTTCCGGAAGGCACCGAATTCTTCTATATTTACTAAACAGCATTAAGAACTATTCAAACAGAACAGTTAACACCCAACACATTAACATCACCCTAAGCAAGCACCAGTAAAATCCTATCTGAGGTAAAGAAAGTGGTATTTTTTAATTGCAACTCTACAGTAATAGTAATAGACCTCCAAAAAACAGTAATATGATTGAGAAAACAAAATCAAATGGTAATTTTATGTCTTTGGGAGATCTTTTATCTTCTACAGTTGCATTGTAAGTAGGCCTGGAAGAATGATAATAAAGTATAATGAACATTTGAGAGACATCTGAGTGGAAGTTTTCTCAGCTGAATCCTGTCTTTTTAAAGACATCACTTTGCGTGACCCTTTGTTCATGACTGAAAATCAAATTGCAATCTCAATAGCAAGTTACCTTTAGCCACGGAAAATAATTACTACGATAAAGGAATAAAATTCCTTTGAGGCAAAAAGAGTTAAATAGTTCAATAAATCCTTCATATTTAAGTCAACTAAAGATACAACAAACTATTATATCTTCCCTTTTTGTCTCTCTTTAGGAGAAGATTATATTTTTTCAAGGTTTCGGAAATTGAAATCCTCTCTTTGGTTACTGCCACAAAAAGTGTTACGATACTTGTCCCCATATGTATTGTACAAATCTCACTCACAAAACCACTTATCAAGACTTTTCCAGTATTTGTAAGTTACTTTTAAAGTTATTTTTGGGATGAGGCCATGCAGCAGCATTAATTGTCACCTTTCCAAATTACCAGAGATATTTGGGAATTTCTGTCAAAACAGTGGAAAATGAAGCCAGTGCAGGTGTCCATGCAAACATCCCTAACACCTTGTCCCACAGCCCCTGTGCTTTCCCGGCGAAGATGAGTGTGCATCTGTGCACAACTGCTGATGCCAGGACTTATACGGAAGACCATACTGAATATTCATGCTTCTGAAGGCATGTAAAGATATTTATTATTGTTGCCAGCTTTGCTATTGTCTCATACATAAAGTTTTCAAAAAAGAAAAAGATGGCTGGAAATGGGCGTATTACAATTGGAGAGCTAAACATATATTTGTATTAATCCCTTACTAACTGTTTAAAGTCATACAATGCATGTATTTATATCAGCCTAAATATGATCAGTGTTAGACCAGTTTTAGTACAAACAGTCTGAAACACTTTTGCTGACCTGCAAGTCTGTCTAGACTCACCATTGCTTGGATGTTCTCCCTAGGAATTATGTGTCTTGTCCTGGGGATAGCAGTTTCTTTAAAAGTGATAGACAAGGGATTACCATATCTAATGAATCTCACAACTTGTTTTGGTTTCCTCTGTTGCTTGAAAAACAAAATTGCAGTTTGTAATCCACTGTGAGTCTCTGAAATGTAAATAATCAAGGTCTATATGGAAGGCAGCAAATAGTCCTACACAATTAAATCAGTCTGGCTGCAATGTTGTAAATGATGTTACAGTGATATCAGAAAGGAGCTGGCTCATGGTGCTTGATGCCATTATATCTAAAATGTGCTAGGAAAAACAAGAATGTAAATTTATTCTGTCTCCAGACATTAGCATTTTTTCTTAGACACACGCAAGACCACACAACACTTACAAAGTCATTTTGCAACTGAACATCAAAGCCTCTGCAGCTTCATTCATGTCAACAGTTCTTCATCATTGACCATGTACTTCAACATTCTGCCATGCAATAGAAAATACGAATCCTGCAGAAGGTGGTGAGATACAGGAAATCACTATTAGAGGGACAATGCCCTTTGAAGACAGCAAGACTTCAAAGGAACCACTTCATAACTTTGGGATCAAGTCTTTTCAATCTTGATACCTCTGAAAATTCTCAGCATCTTCTTCTTCCAGTCAAGTGAGCAGCGAGTGTTTAGCCTTCTGGATTACAGAGTGAGACCATTTTACCTATTTGCATTATTAAGATATTATAATATGTCTTGTTTAATTAATGTTTAATTCAGTTAGAAACAAATCCAACACACAAAAAGTGGTTTTCAGCAAATTCCAGGGCCTGGCCTCTGGGCATCACTAGGGATTTGATCAACCACCAACTTTGGCAGGGCACACAGCAGATACCATCTACAAAGAGTCAGTACTTAGAAATATAGGATAGTTTGGGTTAGAAGGGAACTTTCAAGGTCATCTAGTTTTATCCTCCTGCAATGGCCAGGGACTTCTTTAACTTCTTTAACTTCTTTAACTAGACCAGATTTCTCAGACTGCCATTTGACCTGGCCTTGAGTATTTCCAGGGATGGAGCATCTACCACCTCTCTGGGCAATCTACTGCAATGTTTCACTACCCAACATAAAAACTCTCCTCCTTACATCTAGTCTAAAGCACCAAGCACACCCAGCTCCTTGAGCAAAAACAATCTCATAGATGGGTTTGTCTTTGATTAAGGCAGGACTAATCCAATGACTAAATATGTCTTCCTTAACACATTTCTCATATGCATCATCCCCTTCAACAGTATGTGGATGTTTTGACTGGGCAGGGCCAGCTCAACTGATAGAGCCTCTAATATTAACTAACCGGTGGCCTTTGCTAAATGTAGATCCCAGTGTTTCCCAGAGGCTTGTACATGATAGGAAATATGATACACCCATCCATTGCCATGCTCTCCGGCCTAGGTGTTTGTGAGGCTACTTTTGAAATGAGTCCCATTGTCCAACCCAGTTCTTTCTGAGGTGCCATGTCCTTGCCACAGGACTTGCTTTTCAAGGCCCAGGATGGTGTTCTAGGCAGTGGTGTGAGGTACAGGGTGCGTCTCCAGCCATCCAATGGTTGCTTCCACCATGATGAGCATGTAGTGCTTGCCTTGGCGGGTCTGTGGGATTGTGATGTAATCAATCTGCCAGGCCTCTTCATATCTATATTTCTATAGATGGGTGGCCATCGCCACCCATACCACAGGGGCTTTACTCTCTTGGCCTGCTTGATTGCAGCGCATATTTCACAGTTATGGATAACCTGGGAGGTAGTGTCAATGGTTAAGTCCACCCCTTGATCACGAGCCCATCTGTATGGTGCATCTCATCCCTGATGACCTGAGGCGTCATGGGCGCATCAAGCCAGAAGTAATTCATCCTTGTGTTGCCAGTCCAGATCCACCTGAGACACTTTTAATCTTGGCAACCCAATCCACCTGTCCACTGTTGTGATGTTTTTCTGTAGCCCAACTCTTGGGTACATGTGCATGTATCTACATGACACACTTTCACAGTCAACTTCTCTACCCTGCCAGCAATGTCTTGTCACAATCCAGCAGCTCAGATGAGTTTTATCTCTGCACTGCCAATTGGTCCTTTTTCATCAGTCCAGCCACCTCACAGAGCATTTGCTACCATCCACAAGTCAGTTTAGAGGTAGAGTGTGGACCACTTCTCTTATTCAGTGACATCTGAAGATAGCTGATACCTATATACCCCACCATTGTGGCATTGACACTGCATAGGTTATAGAAAGGGAAATGGTATATCTTGAGGTTCAACAAGGCCAAGAGCTGGGTCCTGCCCTTCGGTCACAACAACTTCAGGCAGCACTACAAGCTGGGGAAGAGTAGCTGGAAAGCTGCCCAGTGAAAAAGGACCTACAGGGTGCTGGCCCACAGCAGCTGAATATGATTCAGCAGTGTACCCAGGTGGCCAAGAAGGCCAGTGCCATCCTGGCTTGGACCAGTAATAGTGTGGCCAGTGGGACCAGGGCAGGTATTGTCCCCCTGTACTGAGCACTGGTGAGGCCACACCTTGAGTTCTGTGTCCAGTTTTGGGCCCCTCACTCCAAGAAGGACTTTGAGGTCCTGGAGCACGTCCATAGAAGGGAAATGGAGCTGGTGAAGGGTCTGGAGGATAAGTCATATGGGGAGCAGCTGAGGGAACTTGGTGTTGTTCAGTCTGGACAAAAGAACGTTCAGGGGTTACCTTATCACTCTCTACAGCTACCTGAAAAGAGGTTGTAGCCTGAAAGGAGGGTGTCACTGTCTTCTCATAGGTAACAAGAAACAGGACAAGAGTAAATGTCCTCAAGGTGGACCAGGGGAGGTTTGGATATTAGGAAAATTTCCTTGCGGAAAGAATTGTCAAGTTGTGGACCAAGCTCCTCAGGGAAATAGTTAAGTCACTATCCCTGGGGGTATTTAAGAGATGTGTAGATGTGGCCCTGGGGAACGTGGTTTAGTGGTGGACATGGCACTACTGGGTTAATGCTTGGACTTAATGATCTTATGGGTCTTTTCTAACCCAAATGACTCTATGATTCTATTTTATGATTCTATTGAAATGTTGGCAAAACAGCTTTCTTTCAAGGTTATCCAAAATGTGTCTAATTAGGAATCACACACACACACACACATACACACACACACTGGTTTTCATCACATGAGAATTCAACACAGAACCTTTACAGGAAGTGTCAAAGATAAAGATGGCCATAGATTTTTTTTTTCATCCTTTACAACTCCACAACTTTTTTCTGTTGGATGAAGGAGAAATTAAGCTAGCAGGTACCTACTGAGCAGCGGAGAGTCTAGACAAGCCAGCCAAAGCTGAAATCCTTCTCCTCCCTCGGAGGAAGCAGCTGCAGAGAGTATCCCCTCTGAAGTCCTTTCCCAGTCTACAAGAATTTTTCCGTTTCTTCCTACATGCAAGAGCTGCACCACTTGAACACTGAGACACTGACTTCCACAGGTTCACTCTGCTGATCCACCAGCTGCCCAGCTCTGTTGTCCTCCTACAGCATGGACCCTGCCTGTCCCTTGATGTGTTTTTCTAACAAAGCTAGAGGAAAAACCTGTAATTAGTTCTTTGTCCATTGCACATGAAGAGCTTGCAAAATCAAGTGGCTGGGTATTAGGCATGACCTCTGTTTTAAGACTCGGCAAATGTTTCCTGACTCTGTGTGAGGGGAGAAGGGGGCTTAGGAGGAAGGGCAGCACTACAGAGGGTTCTACAGGATGAGCAGCAGATTTGAAATTCTCAAGTTAAAACTTTTTATAGCATCAGTTCTCCTCTCTGCCTGTGTCCAAATGCAGAATGGAGCAGCATGAAACCATCTTTCCCACAGCCACCTGCCTTAGTCAGGGAACAAGGCCAAGGGAAAGCCATTGGAGGAGATGAGTGGAGTGTCACAAAGGGGCTCCGGCAGCCTTTTCACAACCATTAAAAAATAATTTCTTGGTTTGTTTCTGCTCATGCCTCTCCACACAAATTCAGAATTAAGTTTTCCCTGTGACAGAAGAAACATGCAGGACAGGAACCCAACTGCTTTCCAAATAACAGCCACAGTATGAATGATTACTTGCTATCTTCATCTGTTGTCAAAACAATTTGAATTGATTTAAATAGGTCCCAGATGGCTGGATTAACACATAAACCTAACACACACCCAAGATTCATCACCTCCACATTGATTTCTTGGTCTGACTATTATTTCTATGTGGCTCCACATCTTGGATCTGTTGTGCACGTTAGGTAAGCAGCCACCTGAACTTTCACTGAACTGGTGTTCCTCAGATCATTTCTTCCTGTTACTAAGGAGAAGACTAACTGTGCAATAGTATTGATAACAGTAACAATAATAATAATAATAATAATGTTGAATAACTGCAGTGAACAAAAATACCACTTCGTGTCTTGGCATTTCTATTTTTTAGGGTTGAATGCCCTAGGAGATCTGCCAACCAGTCAGTCACCCAGGACTTGGATTCTGGAATGAAACTCAGTGTCTACCTGTGCCGTCATAGTCCTCACTACTGAAAAGAAAAAGAAAAAAAAATGTGAGTTTTGATAGCTGACTCACTCACTCACTTTCTGCGCAACACGACTGTGCAGTGGAGCCTACAAGGTCAGGTTTTCTGTTCACATAGAAGAAGAAATAACTTGAAAATATGTGGCATTCAGCTAGAAACACAATGCTACCACAGAGTTTAGGAAGCTGTTAAGACAGATGGAATTTAGTATATTCTGATTTTTCAGTTGTTGAGGTATTTTATACTAAAATTGGAAGTTCCAAGGTACATCAATAGACCAGCATTGCTGCAATTTGTAAGTCTATTTAAAAAACTCCTGTTAAAAGTTAACTTACTTTCAGTTCATCTGAATTTTCAGCACATCTATTGTGCTTATGTTATGAAGAGGCTAGTGGAACATGTCTCTTGTATCTTCCAGGTTTCTTACATGCAGAACAAAAGGAAGCATAAAAACAGAACCCAAGAAGTGTTGAATTCTTTAGATGAATTTTGGAAATTTAGTCCTATGTTCATTGACTTCTAATCTATATCCAACATCTGTGCCCAAGATCTCCAGCTACACCAATTCTGCAGCATCCTGAAATAGCCAGGAGGTCAGGAACTCAATATACCACATTATTCAGTAATGAGATTAGGGAACTATTAGGGAAGGCATTCAAGTTGTGAGCATGAGAACGAGGCACTTGAAAATAAGGAAAGATATGAATTTATAGCACAGCACTTGCTTCACACACTGTAAAACTCTCCTGCAAATCATAGAATGGTTTGGGTTGGAAGGGATCTTGAAGATCACCTAGTCCAAATTCCTCTGCCATGGGCAGAGACACCTTCCTTCCACTAGACCAGGCTGAATGTGAAGCAGCTTTTCTTACTCTCAATGAGAGCAGAGTAAGGTGCTCTGCACTCACATGGGCTGATCACATGCATGTTGTAGTGGTTTGATTTTAGGCCTTCCTTGGCAACCAGGTCAAAACCAAGGAAGTACCATATCCCAGTATTCCATTCTATTTCTTTATGTAAGCAGACATATAAATATAATGGGAGAGGGGGTTGAGTTCCTCTTCTCTTCCAGCGTACTTGGAGAAAGCAGCCCTCCCTGCGGCTCCTCCAACCATGGGGATGTGGGCCTGTGGTTTGTCGAGAAGCCACTGCTTTCTTCCCAATTTTGAGAGGAAGATGCAGTGACTGTGGACTGGGACGTTTCTGTTTTCTCAAGGAAAGTATTGAGATTCCATTTTTTAGTTCATTATTAGTTGGGTATATGTTTTTCTGTTTTCAGGTGTTGGGGGGTTTTTCTTATGTATATATAGTTTTTGTAATTGTATATAAATTTTCATGGCTAGGCTTCGCGAACGAAGATTTGGGAAGGCTCTATCCACATTTGCTACAGGCACGCTGGTGGCTTATGAGGCCAATACGTATATAAATGTAATATAAGTATAAATACATATATATATTGCTTTAGTTCTGCTATTTTGGTTCTTTTGGTTTTTTTTTCCCTCTCTCTCCTTTTAGCCAAAAAGGGGAGGAAGAAGGACTTTTGTTGTGGTGTTGAGGACTTGGCAGGGAGCCAGGTCCAAACTACCACACTTAAAAACTGGTGTTTCTGCTTGGTTAGTTTTGGTTATCTTGGTTGTTTTGGAACAGAGTCTGGGAAGGCAGCCAAGTTGGTGTAAACATAGTCCATTGTTTTGGAACACTACTGGGAGAGCTGCCAAAAGAAGTTTGTTTATATAAACATACCTTTTGCTTGGGAACAGAGAGAAAGAATATATATAAACATGTTGTCCTGGATTAAAAAGGGTTTTCCCCTGGAGTTGGAAAGTGGTTAACTCCAGGAGGGTGGTGTTTCTTGGTGTTGACCCAATCAGCACCTCTGCAAAATTAAAACATATCACACCAGATTGGAAAAGAAGGATGATGAGGTAGTTGAAAGAGAGGCAGTCATGGTCTGAGCCACAAGGAGGTAGGGGCCAGCGAGCCCCGCTGGGGGTCAAAGCCCCCAGACCCCTAGCTGGGGGCTGCAGGAGCTTGGAACAGTACTAAACTGGGCCAAGTACTGTAGCTAAGAACTGGAGGAAATTTCCTTGCTGTGAGTGGGCAGCAGAAGACGGAAAAGCGGTGGCAGAGGCAGCGCTGAGTGGAGAACTGTGGCCGAGAGCCAAAAGAGATAGCAAGCAGCGAGATAGCACATAGCCAGGCTAGGAGACACAGAGATGATCTGCAAGAGGGAGAGCAGGCAACAGAGCAGAGAAAACTCAGTAGAACCATCTTTATACATTTTTCTGGATATCCTGTGAGAAATCACCCAAAAGGCATCTACCAATTTCTTCCTTTCCTTAATTTTGACGTCAAAGGCCTAGTAATGGAGGTCCCTAGGATTAGAATTGGCCCCAATCCTAGCAATGGTGCTGTTGTTGATAAAGGCCATGGAAGTGTTATTTAACATTGGAAGGGTGGTGTTGTACTGCTTTCCTCTTTGTAGGAAAGGCTGAACTTCTAAAGGATTTACTGGAACTTTCGGAAGGGCCTTGAAAAGGCCAGTTTCTGGACGGCAAGGAGTGTGGGTAAATTTTGGCAAGTTGGTAGGATGTGTGACACCTCCCATTAGTTGGGACTTCACAAGTGTTTGATCCTGATGAGATGTCACGTTGTTTAACGGAAGAGTGTTTTCCATACGAGGATCCAAATATGCAATTCTTTGCTTTGTATTGGGGCTTGACGAGTGCTTATCAAGTTGCTGTTGACTACTCTCGAAGGGCTAAGGCTGAGGCAGAAACTCAAACTATGCCACCTGAAACCAACACCATCTCTGCTAAGTCCACTGAAAATGGGACTCAGACTACACCACCTGAGATACCTCTTGCCCCTGTAGTGACAAGAAAGTCATGGATACCAAAGCCTGAAAGCATAAGTCTACGAAGAATGGGAGACCAAAGCAAGTCAGATGATGACGGGGCAGGAACCGATACTGATACCAGCGCCAGTACTT
Organism: Pipra filicauda; assembly: GCF_003945595.2. Classification (NCBI taxonomy): domain Eukaryota; kingdom Metazoa; phylum Chordata; class Aves; order Passeriformes; family Pipridae; genus Pipra; species Pipra filicauda. The sequence continues at coordinate 694,484 of NW_024104584.1, read as the reverse complement.
CACTAAAGGACACGAAACTAAAAAGTGAAACTTTGCAATCAATGACCCCATCAGAACTCCGAGACTTATGAAGAGATTACAGTCATCTGTCTGGTGAACAAATTCTACCCTGGCTGCTCCGATGCCAAGACACTGGGGCTAAAGCTCACATGTTGGTAGGTCATGAAGCACAACAACTAGGACCTATTAGCAAAGATCGCGAACTCAACCAATTACTTGCAGACAAGAAACTCATAAGCAGTCTTTGGGCATGGCTTGTCACAAGTGTGAAAGAAAAGTACCCATTCAAAGAATATTTAACGTGGTCCCTAAGAAAGTGGACTAAGGTAGAAGGAACCATCCAGTACTTAAGAGAATTGGCATTATTGGAACTTATGTATGATGACACTCGATACGATTGTGTCGTTGATGAGCCAGAGGGTGTCACTTGCACATTACCTATGTGAAGAAAGATACTCCAAGGTGCTCCTGCACCATATGTTCATACCTTGGCAGCATTGATGCTTCCATACACGGAGCCAACACACACTGTGTACTGTGTTACGATGCATGGAAGGAGTAGAAGCCAGCAACTCATATTCTAGAGACAATTTCAATCCCAGTTACCAACAAACACCTGTTAAAAAGGGGCCTTATAAGCTCTCCAAATATGAGGACGACTACAGAGACTACAGACACAGACCAGTAGAACAATCTCAACCACGATCTCAATCTCAATCTTGGTCCCAGTCCCGCTCATGATCTCCTTCCTTCACGCGCAGAAGGAGAGAAAGCCCTAAACATAGATCACGTGTTTTATCTGCGTGACCAGGGAGAAAGCATGAGAAAGTGGGATGGTGAATCTACTTCTAAGATCAAAGCCCAAGTGAGAGAATTAAGATGAAAGAAAGCTGGTAAGAAAGTCATCTATGTAGCTGACACAGATGTCCTGGAAAGAGAACTGCAGTCTCCAAGATGTAAGAAAACTGAGGTCCATTTCCATGATGATAAGAAGGCCTCTGGAGGGGCAAAGCAAAGATCCGATGATGAATGCTCTAACCAGGACGAACAGAGGGGCCCTGCCTTCTGCCAGGAGAAGGAGAGGGACGAGAAAGACAATAGGGTTTACTGGACAGTGTGGATTCGATGGCCTGGCACATCGGATCCTCAGGGATACCGAGCTTTAGTAGATACCGGTGCACAATGTACTTTGATGCCATCGGGGCATAAGAGCACAGAGCCTATTTGGATTTCTGGAGTGACAGGAGGACGTCAAGAATTATTGGTGTTAGAGGCTGAAGTGAGTTTGACAGGAGACCAATGGGAAAAGTATCCCATTGTGACGGGCCCAGAAGCCCCTTGCATTCTTGGCATTGATTGCCTCAGAAGAGGATACTTCAAAGACCCAAAGGGGTACTGATGGGCTTTTGGTGTAGCCACAGTGACTGAAGAGAAATCCAAACAATTATCTGCCCTGCCTGGCCTCTCAGAAGATCCTTCCGTTGTGGGACTATTGAGAGTCGAAGACCAGCAAGTGCCAACAGCCACTATCACAGTGCACAGATGACAGTACCAATGAATCAAGATGCTGTGATCCCCATCCATAAGATGATTCAAAAGCTGGAGAGCCAAGGGGTGGTCAGTAAAACTCACCCTTCAACAGCCCCATCTGGCCTGTACGTAAATCTGATGGAGAATGGAGATTGACCGTGGACTATCATGGCTTGAATGAAGTCACGCCGCCATTGAGTGCTGCTGTGCCAGACATGTTGGAGCTCCAGTACAAGCTGGAGTCCAAGTCAGCGAGGTGGTATGCCACCATCGACATTGCTAATGTGTTCTTTCCCATCCCCTTAGCAGCAGAGTGCCGGCTGCAGTTTGCCTTCACGTGGAGAGGTGTGCAGTACACCTGGAACTGACTGCCCCGGGGTGGAAACACAGTCCCACCATCTGCCACAGGCTGATCCAGGCTGCACTGGAGAAGGGTGAGGCTCCATAACATATACAATACATTGATGGCATGATTGTATGGGGGGACACAGCAGAGGAAGTTTTCAAGAAAGGAAAGAAAATCATCCAGATTCTCCTCAAAGCTGATTTTGCCATCAAGAAGAGTAAGGTCAAGGGACCTGCCAAAGAGATCCAGTTCCTAGGGGTGAAATGGCAAGATGGATGTCACCAGATTGCAACAGAAGTCATCAACAAGATTGTAGCAATGGCTCCACAAACCAACAAGAAAGAGACACAAGTTTTTCTGGGGGCCATAGGTTTTTGGAGGATGCACATCCCTGAGTACAGCCAAATTGTGAGCCCTCTTTACTTCATGACCTGTAAAAAGAATAATTTTCAATGGGGTCCTGAACAGAAGCAAGCTTTTAAGCAGATTAAGCAGGAGATTGCACATGCTGTAGCTCTTGGACCAGTCCGGACAGGACCAGATGTGAAAAACGTACTCTATTCTGTGGCTGGAGATAAAGGTCCCTCCTGGAGCCTCTGGCAAAAGGTGCCTGGTGAGACACAAGGTCGACCACTCGGTTTCTGGAGCCGAAGCTACAGAGGTTCTGAAGCCAATTACACCCCTATGGAGAAGGAAATTCTGGCGGCCTATGAAGGCATACAAGCAGCCTCAGTGGTGGTTGGCACAGAGGCACAGATCTTCCTGGCACCTCGACTACCAGTGCTGAGCTGGATGTTCAAGGGAAAGGTGCCCTCTACGCATTATGCCACTGATGCTGCATGGAGTAAGTGGATTGCTTTGATTTCACAGCGTGCCGGAATCGGAAACCTGAATCACCCTGGAATTTTAGAGATCATAACGAGTTGGCCTGAAGGTGGAAACTTCAGTCTGGCAGATCAGGAGGAAGAAGAATAAGTAAATCAAGCTGAAGAAGCTCCACCATACAATCAGTTACCCGAGGAAGAAGCGTATTACGCCCTGTTCATGGATGGTTCTTGCCGTATTGTAGGGAAGAACCAGAAGTGGAAAGCAGCTGTTTGGAGTCCCATCCGACAAGTGGCAGAAGCTACTGAAGGAAAAGGCAAATCGAGTCAATTTGCAGAACTCAAAGCCGTCCAATTGTCCCTGGACACTGCCGAACGAGAAGGATGGCCAAGGCTTTATGTCGTGGATGACAGCCAATGCCCTACGGGCTAGACAGATGGAAGATGAACTGGAAGTGTAGAGGAAAACTCATTTGGGTTGCTGATTTGTGGCAAGACATTGCTGCTTGAGTTAAGAAGCTGAAGGTCAGAATCTGCCATGTAGATGCCCATGTACCCAAGGGTCGAGCTAATGAGGAACATCATAATAACAGACAAGCAGACCAAGCTGCACAAGTCGAGGTGTCACAAGTAGACATAGACTGGCAGCGTAAAGGAGAATTATTCATAGCTCGATGGGCCCATGATGCTTCAGGCCATCAGGGCTGAGATGCCACCTATAGATGGGCATGAGACCAAGGGGTGGATTTAACCATGGACACTATTTCTCAGGTTATCCATGACTGTGAAACCTGTGCCACTATTAAACAGGCAGAAAGACTGAAGCCGCTATGGTATGGTGGACGTTGGGATAAGTATAGATGTGGGAAGGCCTGGCAGGTTGATTATATCATATTGCCACAGATCTTCCAAGGTAAATGCTATGTGCTCACCATGGTGGAAGCAACGACCAGATGGCTAGAGACTTTTTCAGTGCCTCATGCAATGGCCCGAAATACCATTCTGGGTCTTGAAAAGCAAGTCCTGTGGTGACATGGCACTCCAGAGTACATTGAGTCGGACAATGCGACTCATTTCAAAAACAATTTAGTTACTACTTGGGCAAGGGAACATGGTATTGAATGGGTATATCACATTCCACATCATACACCAGCCACTGGGAAGGCTGAATGGTGTAATGGACTGTTAAAAACTACTCTGAAAGCACTAGTTGGGGGAACTTTCAAGAACTGGGATCAAAACTTAGCAAAGGCCACATAGTTAGTGAACACTAGAGGCTCTGTCAATTGAGCTGGTCCTGCCCAAGCAGAATCCCTCCACATTGTTAAAGGAGATAGAGTTCCAGCAATTCACTTGAGAGGTATGCTAGGTAAAGAGGCTGAGGCTTGGGTTACCCCTGCCTCAGGCCAAGACAAACCCATTCGTGGGATTGTCTTTGCTCAAGGGCCAGGATATACCTGGTGGGTAATGAAAAAGAATGGAGAGATCCAATGTGTGCCTCAAGAAAGTTTAACCTTGGGGAAAAACTAATTGTGTGTTCTGAGTTGTTTTGCAGGAGGCCAGTCACCAGATAAGAAAGACCTGAACTAAGCTGATGCCGGTATCCAATGATGAGACAGCCCAGAATGATGAACCTGCCCTAAAGCCAGATCCGTGATCATGATCGAGAAAAGGCCAAAGATCCGAACTGAGCTGATGCTGGTGCGGATACTCAACAACAAGACAACAGCTTTGAAAGACAAAACAATGACTATATAAGCACAAGATACAGGTGTATGCGAGATATAGGTGTTACGTTAAAAAAAAAATGGAATAAGGGGTGGAGAACATAGTGGTTTGATTTTTAGCCTTCCTTGGCAACCAGGTCAAAACCAAGGAAGTACCATATCCCAGTATTCCATTCTATTTCTTTATGTAAGCAGACATATAATAATGGGAGAGGGGGTTGAGTTCCTCTTCTCTTCCAGCGTACTTGGAGAAAGCAGCCCTCCCTGCGGCTCCTCCAGCCATGGGGGTGTGGGCCTGTGGTTTGTCGAGAGGCTGCTACTTTCTTCCCAATTTTGAGAGGAAGATGCAGTGACTGTGGACTGGGACCTTTCTGTTTTCTCAAGGAAAGTATTGAGATTTTGTTTGTTAGTTCATTATTAGTTGGATATATGTTTTTCTGTTTTCGGGTGTTGGGGGTTTCTTTCTTATGTGTATATAGTTTTTGTAATTGTATATAAATGTAATATAAGTGTAAATACATATATACATTGCTTTAGTTCTGCTATTTTGGTTCTTTTGGTTTTTTTTTCCTCTCTCTCCTTTCAGCCAAAAAGAGGGGGAAGAAGGGCTTTTGTTGTGGTGTTGAGGACTTGACAGGGAGCCAGGTCCAAACTACCACACATGTGTATCCCTGTGAGTTCGTTTCCTACCCTGCTTTGCTCTGAGTAACTTGTTTGGGTGCTCCACTGCAGACTGAGTATCTCTACTGGTATTTTGAAAACACCTCCTGAAGCAGTCTAAGTGTGATTGATTTGGCCCTGATTTACCTGTGCTAAAGAGAAAAATATTTGTTAAATGCTGCTAGGCAAAAAGAAAAAATTACAAATAGTTAGGGTTTACAGTTTTCTCTCTTGTTGGAGACTTCTTGGAAAGGAGAGAAGGATTTTGTATTTTTTGTTAACATAGTATAAATGGAAACTTAAATGCAGCAACATGAAATATAGTATATGCTTTTGCCTTCTCAAGTTTAAAGATTTTGCAACAAGCTGAATGCACTGCACTACAAATCACTCATTTCAGGTTCCCACCGTGGAAATTATTCACTAATATCAATAACTTGTTCAGCACCTGTGTTTATCTCACAACCAGACATACTTGGCTTGTATCCCTGGCTTAGTTATAAAATTAAACTATTTAATCCTTCAAACAAGACAATCACTAAGCGTTCATTTTCTTCCTGTTAAACTTTCATAATTCAACAACTTCAGTGGAATTTAGACAAATGAATCAAAAGGGGTGATGCGACAGGGGAAAAAGCCCTGAGAATTTGTATTCATGAGGTATGAGGTTTCACCAGGAGGAAATGGGACCAGAAAATACCATGTTCAACACGTGTATTAGGTTTGTTCATCAAGGGCAGGATGCAGTCTTAAAATACTCTATTGCTATGGGATACACATCTCTTTCTGACATGCCAATCAGTCATATGGTGTAATCTTCATTTCTAAAAACCAAATCCATGTTAAAATCAGCTTTCTCAGTTATCTGGAAAACGCAACCACAGCACCTCTGGATGACTACAGGCAATTTAAAGAACATGGCCATGCTGTCGATACTTCTCCAGGGAATTCCAGTATTCATACTGTATATCAGTCCTGCATCTTACCCCCTTGTGCTAACAGAGCTCCACAGGGTGATGTGGCTGAAGGGAGAATCACCCTTACATAAACCCTTAGATATATTATCCTATACACTTGTTTTAAAGAGCTGCTCTGCCTCGTAACAATGAGCTAGAATGACAGCAACCTAAGAAGAATGACTGAGTAGGACTTGAGTGCACAAATGGGCTGATGAGGCTTTCTGATGATGACAAGAAAGAGGAGAGAGTATCTGACTATGAGAAGACTTTGTTTGTATCTTTTCCTTTATGGTTTGCAGAAGTGCAAACTCTGTTCAAGAAACATACGGACCAGTTTTGAGCCAGGAGAAAGAGGAGAATGCCAGTCAGAGTGGTGATCAAATTGTCTTGTTGTGTGGAGCATTTAGGTCCACATAGTTGCAGAGAATAAGAACAGCATGTCTAGGACTCTTCTCACCTATCCTGTATTTACACGAAAATAACTTCAGTGGAATTCCTGATGATTTACACCAGCTTTACAAAAACTAGCCCCCAGACTACGAATGATACATCCCAGTGTCATGACTGTCAGGATTTCTAACAAAATGAGGTGTATCCTGATTAGAAAAGTTGAGGAGCAGTCTAAAAGGCTCCGTAAACACATTAGCAGGAAAACTACTCATGAAATAATTTGAGTCCTGTGCAAAAAACACAGCATGCCTCATATTTTCCACCCAATTCTTATGCAGTTTGGAGCACCTCACGTCCAAAGAAAATTGTGCTCTCATCACCCAACCTTTTGTGTATGTCATACCCTTTAACACATGCAAACACCTTATCAAGTTATCATAGCATATCCTTTCAAGGATTCTGAAGGCAGCTGCCACCCGTGATGGCTCTTGCTGCCTGTAGCATTCCAGGCACTTGCACCTCACTTAATACAGTAACAAAAACAGCTTGGCTGCCACGCAGCCTACAGTGTGCTATTACAGCTGTGAAACAGCTAACTTTGGCATCCATATATCATTAAGCCTTTGTTTCAGAAACTCTCAGAATAGCTTTTTGCCGCAAAACCACCAGTGTCAAGTCTGTAAACTGGCACAAGTGAGCAGAGTAGCTGAGAACAACAGACTGGGTTTTGGAGATGATCAAAGTGTGATGGAAACCAAACCATCACCAGGCAGATACACCAACAGCAGTCATTTAACATCAACTCCTTCCAGGATGCCAACATTTTTCAGCTCTTGTAAGCAACTGGACAAACCCAGGCTAGCTGCTGCAAGTCACTAGGCTGAAAGCAAACTGTTCTGAAGTGGGACAGAAGTAATGCATGTTGAAACTGGGGTCTATTTTCACCAAGCAGGGCTCTACTGCTTATTGCCTTCAGGATGTTACAACAAAAAGAAAAATAATTAAAAAAATAAGACTTGTTTTGCGGTGGGGGGGTAGATAATCATCAGAGAGAAAGTGGGTGGAATATTTTACAAACCAGCACCAACAGAAAAAATACCACCTGCACTGTGTGTGCTGAAGAGGACAAGGCTCAGACTACAGGTGCATCCTTACAGGCCAGGCTAATATTTCCTGTTAGTGTTTGTTCAGCAGCGATGGCAAAAGTAACTGGTAAAGGCATATTCTCTCCAGTGATGCACCTCTCCCTCTAGAGAAAGGACTGTGTTTGAGGAGTGAGCTGTAAGATTGCCTTTCCTTAGGACTTCTCTCTCCAAACAGGGGAGTCACAGCCATACAGTCTTGAGCATCCCATATGCCTCAACAGCTGCCAGGTTGCAAATAATGGAAGAAGTGTATAAGCCATGATTGTTAGAAAAAATTCAACTGATTAACTTTTTTAATCAACTTAGCAATCTAGAGCTCTGCAGTCACTTTCAGACATGGTCTGGATCAGAGAAAACATGCACTGAATGCATTTATTTTTCTCTCTCTGTGTATATATGTGTGTGTGTGTGTGTGTGTGTGTGTGTGTGTGTGTGTGTGTGTGTGTGTGTGTGTGTTTGTATGGATATGCAGGAAACCAGACTGCCTTGGGAGACTACAGCTGACCTATGCCACAGTTAGCCTGGACAGGATACGCTCAAATGGCAGCTCACCATTTCCCTGTCCTGGACACACTCTGCTTGCAGTGCAAGGCACTGGCTGGGGCAGTGGTCCCAACTTTCCCACCCTCTCTGGACTATGACTCACTCCTCTGCAGGCAGAAGAAAGCTCACTTTCTCTTCTGGTCTTTTCTATATGTATACAAAAACACACACTTGTATGCACCTGTGAGTCATGCAACCTTTCATAATCCAGTCCAGACACTTTTATCAATAGAAGTAGCATTGACCAAAACCAAAATAACTATCTTGTACTGAAGAATCCCTATGATTGCAGCTTTCCTCTGACTCAGAAGATGGTCTTGCCTCTGCAGGTCTCAGGAGGAGTGGTCTTTCTTTCCTGCTTTCATGTTAATACTCTTTTGCATTCACATTTCTTAACCCCTGACATGGTGTGTAGAAAGGACTAAAGCAGTAGGTGTTTCATGTGTAGCTTCTTAGCATATCTTTTCTTAAGCAGACCTGTATGAAATACAAGTGAATACTTAAAGAAAGATGAAGTTATAAAATACAACAGAAATATTTTTGGAAATAAGGTGACTTTCATGGTCTTAATTTGATCCCATTCGCTTTAGTCTTTAATCAATGATGGCACCTCTGTTGCTTTTCACAGGATCATTTTTCTGATAATCTCTAGCTGTCACTACACTTCAGGTTGACACTACACAAGGGACTTGGAAGTGCAGAGAGGATTAAGACTAAAAGAGAATATTGAATTTTGGTCCCAACTCCTAATGTCTGTTGTCTGACTCTTCAATTTCAGCATCATTGATTTTTCTGGTAACTAGCTGTTTTCTTGAAAAACCAAGAGAACCAACATCCCTGGTATAGTACAGAGAATCTGACAGCTGACATCTGAAACTGGTCAAAGCCTAGTAGGGACATAACTCTGCCTGGATGAGTGCCCTAGGCACAGAGCAGAGGGTCAGAACGTGGAGCTGGAGCAGCAGTGGAGGTGGCGCTGTCTCTTTTAGTTTCAGCCTGCTCTAAAGCTGTCTTGTGGTGACAATGGGAGTATGTGTGAGAATAATTACAGGAGTGAATGTCTGGCAGTCCTGCATCCAGGCTTTGCCGCAAATCAGGCACCAGAATTGTGGAATGCACATCTAAAAACCACTTATGAAAGGGTCAGAATAAGCAACCTGCTTGTGTGAATTTTGTAGCCAAAAATTAGTCCAGTTGCTCAAAAAAAAACATTTGGGCACATCTGCCTCAAGTACATTCACTGAAATTCCCTGCAACATTTATTTTTATTGCAATGAATGAAGGAGGTTACTTGGTACAAGGACTCAAAGCTGTTTTGTGAACTCTGTGCTTCTTGCACGTCAGCTAAATCATAGGTTCATCAAGGAGTCCAGCAAGTATCCACAGTCCAAGATACTGTATATAAGAGTTTACGTTATTATGTGCTCTACCTGATTCAGTCTATCAGAGTAAACAAGGCAAATTCTAAAAACATTTGAGGAGGCCCTGCAGAGAGACCTCAACAAATTAGAGGGCTGGGCAATCACCAACCATATGAAGTTCAACAAGGGAAAGTGCCGGATTCTGCACCTGGGATGGGGCAACCCTGGAGGTACAGACAGACTGGGGAATGATATGCTGGAAAGCAGTGCTACGGAAAGGGACATGGGGGTCCTGGTCGATGGCAAGTTGAATCTGAGTTAGCAGTGCCCTGGCAGCCAGGAGGGTCAACTATGTCCGGGGGGGGGCATCAGGTAAAGCCTATTGAGGGAGGGGATTGTCCTGCTCTGGGGTTGTTCTAGATTTTCATGTTGGGTAGCTGAGAGTTGGGAGCAACATAGAGAGATCTCCAAAAGTATGCACATTTTCATTAGGTTCCTGTTCATTTAGGAAGTCATCTGTGTGCTTCCTCTTTGGTAACAGAACAAGTGCAAAACAGTAAAATCAGTAAATTAACCTTTAGGAGGGAGGAGTTCTCTGGAGGACACAATAAAGATTAATAACCTTCTTCTGTGATGCTCTTTGCTTCAGAGCTCTGCACCAGATGTTTGCTCCTGCAGTGCACAGTGAAGGCAGAAATTAGGAAGGGTGCCAGATGGTAATGGACTGAGCTATTTGCATGTCTGTTTTACCATTAGGCAGACCCTGAGAGCAGGGCTAATCAGCATAGCAGACTAGGAAATGGTGCCATCATTGTGAATATTAACCTGCTCATCTCATTCCCTACGTAATTTTACCAAATAGTCTGATATGTGCGACTGAGTACAAATCCAATTGAGAATTCCCCGTGGAGAGTCTCAGAAAGAGACATGATTTTTGTTAGTTTTGGTCAATGATTTTGGACCAAATAAATTTGGTCTGAAATAGTCCACAGTTAAAATAGAGATTTGGTTCCCAAAATTATCCTGAAAACATTAAATACTCCTCTTCCTCAACAGAGTTTCATTACTTATTTGCATCTCATGCTGCACAGGTATGCAGGGTCTCCTCCTGTAAGGCAACACCCTCTCCACTTGATTAATTTAGTTTATATCACTGTTAAAACATTTTCACAATATTAAAGCATTGTTATAATGATGTTTTACTTGCCAGCTGTGCTACTTAAAGCTCTGTAGTTGTGTCAGGGGGGACACGTGCAACCACTTCATGGTAGCAGTAACTCCCACTCCAGACCTATACTCACTACTGCCCTCTTCCTTGCGCCTCTGACCCCAAAAAGAGACTGGAGGAGCTCTTTCAGGAAGTAGGAAAGTCTGCAAAAAATTTGATCCCATCTATTGCAAGAATTGCATTGCAATTATGAACTTAGCTTGAGCAGCCAGGTGGTATTACCCAGATAATTTGTGTGTCTTCCCTGATCAGGCACTTCTGCTGCCTTTACATTTACTATATTGGTCGTGATTGAAGCATAGGTTTTGCTTTTCCCTAATTCTATGACTTTACTCCTTTATTTATCCTCCTCTCTTGATAATGCAGTTGCAGGAATATGTACACAGTACCCAAAAAAATTATCTTCTTCATCAAAGGAGAGATGTTCCTCCTGCATTTGGGTTTGATAAATCCATTTTATCAAATCTTAATAACAGGCCAAATACACACTTTATAGCACCATCTCTTTTTGGGTCCACTCTGTCTACAGAAATTAAAAAGATAAAGCCTAGATTTCTAGAAATAGCAATAGCATAAAGGTGGAGGAGAGAGGCCATGCTGCAAGTCTCTGCACTGTTAGGATGTGAGTGTTGTACCTCCTGGCTGTAAAGGACTGAGGACCTGAATGTTGGGTGCTTGGACTTCATGAAAGTAAAAGGTTGATGTGCATTCACTGATACAGAGAGGAATATATGCATTTGCAGGGTTTTATCACATCTGAATTCAAAAACTCTGTAGTTATGGTCATCTAAAATGTTTAAAAATATCTGCTGAAGAAAACCATGGGTTTGATCCTGAGTCCAAGAGGTTGCAGTACTTGGCAGAATAGCAATATTTGTGTTGTTGTCAAAACTTTCTGCTTGAAGAAGCCAGATATCTGCAGAATGTCCCCAGGGTCAGGAGAGAGTACACCCAGCAGCAAAGGCTGCTCTGTGAGGGGAGGGGTGGTGAAAGAGTTGCTGAAGAATAATCACCTTGTTCCTTTCCTGGCACGAGCAGGTGCAGGGGAAGCAGAAGGGTGTATTGCAGTGCCAAACTAAAACTTGAACTGTTATTCAGCATGTTATTCAGCAACTGCATTTCAGTGCTACCCATATGTGTGCTGCTTAGAAAGAGTGGAGACAGTCAGGGGGCCACAAGAGGAAGACTTTCCCGTCAGAGCTCATCTGGCTCTGCAAAGCGCAACTCCTTTTTCCTTTGCTGTTTTGCAGCCAGGGGGAAGGACAAGGAGGCTGGACAATGACAAAGGGGTTGGCTCTTTGTAGATCGTTTACTAAATGGCACACAAAGCAGAGCATATCCTGACACGAATTTTCTTTTTTCTGTTTTACAGTTTGTTTTCCTTCACTGAATGTTAAAGCTATTAAATCAATAACTGATGACAAGTGAGTTTAATTTGTAAAGTAAGAGTAATGTAAGCCTATCTGAGTAGTTAATGATTAACAGTTACAGACTGGGAGCAGGATTTTGTTCATTTCAGAAACCACCTGGGGCCATTTGCTTTTTCATTATGCTTTGGTATATACAAAGATCTGGAATGTACCACGTTATTATCCTGGTGATGATCAGTACATGCACAAACGTTCACATTTAGAGTAAATCCAGTTATGACTGGATGCCTTTCTGCTCTGTTTTATGCAATTATGCTGTTTAGTCATGAATCACAGACCTTCTAATTAAGGCTCAAGGTCAGGCACAGTGGGATGGAAGGTGACCAGAATTCTAGATAAAGGCCTTTAAAACCATCAGTTGTTTACAGGAATTGCCATGCACTTTAACCAAAGAACTAGATTGACAGATCTAGTATTAACAGAACAAAGTTAATTCCTCTAATTTCTCCTGCATTCTTGCAGGCAGTTTCCTCTAACTGAGGAATTAAAGATCATGCACCAGCTACCTCCTGTGCTACCCCAGCCATGCTTTACCAGTCATCAGCCCCAGGCTCCTCTGTGGGGGAAGAGACCAGCTATAGCAGTCAGTGTCTCCAAGAGCCAGCAGCTCTTTAGCACCTTGGTATATCCTTCAAAATGATGCATTATGTTTTCCTCCTTTCATGTGACAGTGCTGGTGTAGTACACAACTAAAAAGGGGATATTGTTGGGAAATTCCATATTTCTTCATTCGGTTTCATGTCTGGGACAGAATAGCTTTCCCTTTGAAATCCCTGGATTTCAAGCATCTGCCACTGAGTTCTGCTGTCTTGCATAACTGGTGACCTCCTGTAATTCCTATGCCTGCCTGGACTCTGCAATGGTAGACCTTTTGAGGAATCTCCTTATCACCGCCACTTGATTCCATTGTCTCCTGCATTTTAGCAAAGGCAAGGCACGAGGTCACTTTGCCCTGCTCTGCAATCTTCAGGAGCAGAAATTGTATCTTCCTTCAAAAGGTCTTTGGGCAAACAGCAGTTAAAGAGATACCCTTGTTTTGTCCATTGTGGTGGCTGAGGACTTTACCCCACAAAAGGCAGAGCAGCCAGGCAACTAATCTAGATCCTCCACAGTGGTGAAGGATGGAGGAAGAGAAAAGTACCCTGTGATAGATGTTAGCAGGTGGGATTCCCCATCTGCATTTTCCTAGGAGGCTTAAGCGTCGTCTTCCCAGGTTGCATGCATCACCATGTCCTGCTTACTGATGCAAGATAACCTTAGTCACCCAATAAACAGCTCATGTAGAGAAGTGCTTTGCTCTTATTCTGTAATCTGGCACAGTGTCTCTCTTTTAATGGATCCCATAAGAAGAAGTTAAGATAATTTCAATGAGCAAGGATGAAATGTGCTACATCCTGGGGTATGGCTAGAAGCCGTGTTCTGCTGGATGCAGAGAGGTTGTGTACCAGGGGCGTTCCCTGCTTTGTCCTTCCAGCCAGCTGATGCTATAAACACAACCCAAGGAGCAGAGAAACCTGAAGTTCTCATCTTTGTGTTCACTGGAACACAGGGATTCTGTCACAAGTGGGTTTGGGATGTCAGGTGACCAAAGCACTGGGCCCACCTCTCCTCTTTCTCCCCACTTAGTCCTTTTGAATAGCACCAATATGGGGAGGGAAGAAAGAATAATTCCAGTGATTTTAACAAATTCTGTAGAAGAACTGTAGAGGAAAAGAGCATATAGGTAAATCCCAGCTTTGGTTACAAAGAGAAGATGGATGTGGAAAAGAAATAGCAAGAGAAGGCTAGGTCTAGAAATGCTAGGTCTTCCCAGTTCAGTGCCTTTCCAATTTTCTTCTTCTATTTGTTTTTTCAAGAAGACATTTTCATAATAACAAGAAAGGAATAGAATTGGTCTCAGCTCTGTTCCATGTCTAGTCATATGCCTTGTCATGTCTATGTAAGCTGGCAGTTGACCTTTTAGCTGGTTTTAGCCATGGGGTTTCCAGAAAGCAAAACATTTATTTTTTTTCCACTTTGCGTGTGTCCGTGTGCTAGCATCGCTTTCAGAAAAACTGTGAAGGGACTACAGAAACAAACAAAACTGAGCAAAACAAACCCAACTTGAGAATAACAAGCCCATGGCTGAGGGCAGCCTGTTTCCAAAGGGGAAGATGTGATCTGGGGTTCAGTGGTTTATTTGCTGAGAAAACAATTTCCTTAATGTTCCTGCTATATCTCGGTTTCGTGATAGATTCATTGCCTTTCACTATCCCAGATTCTCTTTGTGGCTTTGCTTGTGGTTTAACTCAGATGAATTATTCTTTGGAATGGAGGTGCTGTGTCTGTTCTTTCAAGTGAGTTTAGCACAAGGAGAGGCTTGTATGCTTAAGCAAAGGGCTAGAGCATTCTTTGCTTTTCACTCATCTTCCTCCCTCTGGTGCCAGATCCTGCTCTCTGATGACAGTGATGCCATTGGCACGACTGCCCCACAGCCAGATGAGCAGAAGACTTCAGTTGTCAACTCAGTCAAACCCATTTCCATGCCCACAGTTGGAGGTTTCCCTCACACAGGGATGCCATGGAGCAGCTGACCCACCGGCAGAGCGTCAGCTCCTGTGGGCTGCACAGGTCTCTGCTAACCAGCCAACTGCCCAGCCCCACTTGCACTGGAGCTTCTGAGATGTCACAGTCTTTCTAGTAATTGCAGTGAGTTTTGGAGTCAAGCCTGCACCAAGTCAAGATGACCTCTGCTGTCCTTCTGCCTTTGAACTGCTACTCATGCACCCCAAACACTTAAACCATCTGAGCTTGCTCTTTGCAAAGTCTGGAAGATACTCAAGAATGAGATAATTTTTTCTTCCACAAGTTTTCTCGGGAATCTTACAACTGTATTCACTTGGACACACACAAAAATATATCAGTCTGTCTGTGGGATTTTTTTGCTAAGTTAATCTACATGTGGGGCTTTATATCTTTGTCATTGACAAAATACTCTTATTCATCAAAAAAGGAAAACGTAAAAGCAAAGAGCATTTAAAATGTGATTAGTGGACTAGTCATTTGATGTAATGCCAAAATCTAGATTTCTCAGAACAAAATTTGGTAGCAAAACTAAATCTTGAATGATTCTTTCTATGCCTGCCTTACTTCTGACTACACTGTTGTCCTAGTTAGGACAACTGAGACCAGTTCATCATGGTATGGGTGTAACCCAAAACTGTGTATTCTATAGCCTTCCATGCCATTTCCCAGAAACTGTTGTCAATAGACTATTCGCACCCTCTGCCCATAGAGTCTGACTCCTCAGGCTATAAACTAGGTGTTAAGAGGCCTGTGAGATAGGAGGGTGCTCTTGTCCTCACACCCTTTGTGGAACTCCCCGCCCTGAGGGAAGCACTGAGCATTCCTGCCTGAACTGGAGGATACATAATCTTGGAGTCTTGGAACATTTTTCAACCCCTCGTGGGATCCAGAGGAAGGCTGCAGCTCATCGCTCTCAACCAGACTTAGACCACCACTGGACTGCAATCACCACTTTTGACCAGACTGCAACAGCTCTCCCACCAGCAGGTTCTTCCCCTCTCCCTTTACTTTGGACTCAAGCGGGGCCCAAGGAACACCACTTTGTTCATGCCCCAGGGTACTGGGTTATACATTTGGGTTTTGTGGGTTAAGACCAATTGTTTGTTTGTATGATTGTACTTACTGTATTATTGTAATAAATTGTTATTCTGACTTATAATCTCTCCTTTGAGTTGAGTTCATTTCCCCTGCTGGTTAACTCTTAAACCAGCACAACTGTATTAAAAGAAAGTTGTAGCTAACTCTAATCTGAATTTCTTGGTCCTTTGAAACTGTCCTACGTGGTTTTGCCAGTTGTTGAGTCTAGAAAAATATTTGTTCTTGTCCTGTTTCAGGTGTGATATGTGTTCTGCTTAGTCAAAGAAAGAAGCTTATTTCTAAACTTAGTTGTTATTTCTGATTTCCATCTTGCATGTTGATATTTTAATTAATTTTGCTTTAAAGGAATGATTTTTTTCATCCTTGTCTTTCACAGATGAATTATAATAAGCATGACCTGATGAAAAGCAGTAGAATGGAACAAGGGAAAACAGGTCTGGCAAGCACAGTACATGGAAAACAAACATGACCTCTTGCTTAGTGGGGCCAAAGTTAATGGTTATAGACAGTCTTTGTTCGTGGAACATGTTCTCCTCCTCTGAAGAAAGCAAGCAATTGTTCTGCTAAATTAAAACGAAATGTGAAATGAACAGCCTTTTTTATGGGAAGAGAGTTCCCTGTCCTAGAGAGTCCCTTCCATCAGTTAGAAAACACTTCACGCAGAACTTCTGACTCCGAGAGGCTTCATGTCCTTCTGCTGGAGCGTGAAATAAGGCAGTCCATGACACCTGCTGTGGGAAGAGATGCTCATGATACCTAGTGTAGAGTGAGGACCTATTTCTTTTTTTTTTTTCTGAAAGGGGAGAGGAATGAATCCCACACAAAAGGGGTCAACAGACACAGCACCCTGATTCCTTACTACTTTGTCCATATTATATGTCAAAACTCTGGTCACAGAGTGAAAATTCCTGGGCACAATGACAGGACCTGTCACTTCATCTCTCATCTATGTTGGGACAATGTTGAAAAATGCTAACACAAGCCACCGGGCACTCCAGCTGATGAGGAAGACCTTTGATCTTTCCTTGGTGTTTTCTGGGAATGCTTACTTCTAAACTACACTCAAAGTGGGGGCAGCACTGGAGCACATCTTCTTGAAGCATATTAACACACTGACCTCAGCCTCTTTGTCCTGTAGTGAGGAGTATGATATGGCTAACAAGTGGGATCAGAAATAAAAATACTGGCCATGGGCTGGAATAAAGGACCAATGTCATATTGCCAGTTTGATATTCCATGATACTCACTCTGGCAGTGCACTGGGGAGGATCAGCTGTCATTTCAAAGGCAAGGGACAGCACTTCTGAGCTGCCTCCTTTGGATTTCTACTTTCTACACATCATTTTCTTAGGAATTTCTGCCTGAAGATATACAGCTGCTTGAGGGGCTAAAAGATTTTATGTGACATTTATATGATTTTATATTATTTTAAGGCATTTACCACACACCTTAGTAAATTAATCTGAGAATATGTCAGTCTTGCTGTTAAAAATATGCATTTTATTTGCAGTGTAAATCTGTATGGCCTCAACACCTAGACATTAAGTCTTCTTAATACTCTGCCTGATTAAATGGTACCTGATACCCTCTCTGTACAGTACCTTACAAACTGATCCACACACTTGCTGTATTCCTCTTCTGCAAACTGAAATAATTTTATTAGCTCTTATAACTTTCAGACAGGTATTCTTAGTTCTCTTGCTGCTTTTTCTGCTTTTGTGTGTTGTCCTTAAGAAGTAGGCACAGGAACTGAATACAGCTCTTAGGTGGCCCTTTCCTCCACAGGGAGAGCAACTTCGCTTAGTCATGCTCTGCTCAGGTATTAGTGTCCTGCACAAAAATACAGAGGTGCCTTGTGCTGGTAGGTGGATCCTGCTGGCTCCAGTAAGGATGTGACAAGGGTTTCTTTCTTTGATAGAAAACAAACAAGGGGCTCGGACAGAGGGGATTCATGCAGAGAAATCTTAGCCAAGTTTGGCAAGACAACTTTGGCTGAAGTTTGCTTTATTATTGTTTCTGTTTGAATTGCAATAAAGGCCAGGAAGGAGGCACGTTTGGACTATGTACAGCATGTGAATACTATCCTACAGCCAGTGGGAACTTTACCTGCTCATCCCCACACACAAATGAATGCATTCAAATCTCAGACTCCTCCATCTCTTCAAGAGATGAGTTTCTTGCACTTGCAAGGGAAGAGAAAACTCCAGCTGCAGATAGAGAAGTGCTGGCGACTAAATTAGACTTTTTATATACAAAGGCACTATCTGGGGATAAACATGGGTTGTACTTAGAGCAGAACCACATGAGACATCTGAAGTCGTCCCACTGAAATGTACAAATAAAATATGAGTGCTGCTTTTGCAAAACTCAGAAGTAGAGGACAAGTATTATGCCCGAAACAGTGATGGTCAGACAATGCATTCTCACATTGTGGGGATTGCCTTCTTCTAGCAATATGTAGAGTACTTACCTGTTGAGCTGAGTTGTCATAATTTTGATATCATTGAACAGCTTCACTGCATTAAATACAGACAGATGGTCATAAATATAGAAAAAGAGCAGGATTAAGAAGAATAAAAATCACATCTTATCTTAATACAGCATGACTGCTCCCCAAATGCACGCATATATACACACATATATATTCACAAGCTTATTAGTTTGCGAGTGCAACCAGGATCTGAACAGTCCTGTTCCACAGTAACCCCTACATAAGTCATCTGATGCAATATCAAGAACAAAATCTTCAGATGTGTTTCAAAATAAGCAAGGATAAGTGAACCTTGTGAAGGAAAGCTAATACAATATGAAAGAGTCAGAAGAGTGGGGGTGTTTAATTTCCCAGAGCTTTCGCAAGTGAATTTTCCACTTACCACAGGGCAGGTCAGGAACTCATGTCCATTACAAAGTTAATACTATTGTCTTCTGATCTTTCAACCCTAACACCTGTCAATGTCACATTCCCAGGGGACAAGACTGGAAGTGGTATTTCTTTATAACAAAGAAAATATTTACAGACTTATCACTCCCTGAAAAACATCCATCCTGTTGGAATACTAGAAAAGTCATTTAAATACAAGTGGAAGTTATTAGGGAAATGCTGTGAGTTTGAATGTCATGAGATATGACTTTTCCCATCACATTAGAGTTATCTGAAATAACTTTGATTACACTGGCTAGTTACTCTGGCTTTATGGGAGTAACTGAGAGAAGGATTTGGCCCCAGTAATTCGAAATGCAACCCAGTTCTTATTCAAGTTTCCAAAATCCGTCTTTCACAAACAAGCTTCTACGACACCTTGTACTTTCTATCTTAATTCTCTGCACAGAAAAAGGGTGAAATAGGAGCCTTTTATAAACAAGAAAGTGGTCTAACTCACTCCCTTGTGCAGGAAAACCCAGAAAAGGACAACACTGAAGTCAGTTGTTCCCTGGACTGTGCCAAATATCCATCTCCTTTGCAAAGCAAAACAGAGCCTTTGGCTGCTGTCTCCTGCAGATCTGCACATAGTGCAGGAGATCCCACAGGAGAAGAGGAGGAAGCCCCATGTTGATGTCCTGGCTCCCAGTCTTTCCCTGCCTCCCACAACAGCTGTCAGACTCAAGTCCACCTCCTTGAGAGCCTCTGCTCTTGATGAGCGTCACAAGGGAGAATCCTCTCCAGTGCTTAGGGAGGGTGGTGCTGGATAAAACTTCAGGAAGTGCAGACCAGAGCTTCTTCTTGCCAAGTTCTCACCCCCAAAGCCTCCCTTCAGGTTTTGACTCCATGCAGGATGAAGTATCTCATCCTCCTGCACAGGAATTAGGCTGTCTAAAGGTCTTCAGTGACCAGCAGACACACAGATTAAAGGGCAGACAGTCACAGCTCCTGCTGAACAACCCTTCCCCCAGCAGCTATGCCACCAGATCAGTTTGTGCTCAAGGACAATAAAAGTTTTTCTCTGATTACACTTAGGTAACACTTTCTGGCCATATCTGAGTGAGATTCAGGTTGCCTTCTCTGAGTGCTGTATTAGGTACTCTATCTTGTTACTCTGACTTAAACAATTACATGTTAGAGAGCCTGAAGCTGTGTGAGGAATTTGGCTGGGTGGTAGTTGAGCCAAGAGAGATTCACACTGACCTTCCACTGGCTAATGAAATACTACCTCTGCTATATAATTTTTGAGGCTTCTTCATGTGCAGCCAGAACAGAAAATGAATAAAGAGCAGAAGTAGTTTTCAATGCAGAGATGCTTGCAGTGGGCTATAGTGGGCTATAGTGGGCCTGCAGGAGAGCAGGGCTAAGTCATGACTGCTGAGTAATAGCCATAGCTCTGCTTTGCTGGTGATGCTCCACCCTGGGCGCCTGTGTTAGATTTTGCCAAGCTGATAGACTAGTTTCTGTACCTCAAGGTCAGTTTGCAATTAGAGAGCAACTAGCCTGGAGGGAAAATATAACTGCAGTGGTTCAATAACAGAGATTAGCATGGGTCAAATAATTTGTAGGAAATTATTAATCTGGCAAATATTACCTTTCTGCACAGATAGTGATTATCACTAATTCAGTTGGTATTTAAATTACTGGCTAAGTAGTTTGTGGCAAATAGGTATTAAGTCATAGCTATTTCTGTAACTAGTTCCCTGGGAGCACTGAAAAGCAAGCTGTTCAGATCGCCTGACACTGCTGTATTTCCTGATTGGACAAACAGCAGCCTGACGACAGGGTTTCTGCAGTGAGCTATTGTGACTCTAAGCCTGAAACCTTATTTCTGCAAATCATCTGCAATACCCTCAGAAGGTGGGCCATGGAGCAGAAATGCTGCTCGCTAAAATATTTAGAGGACACGTGTCTAAAAGCAACATGCTCTTGCCTAAAGAGGCAAGCCCAGCTCCTTTGTTTAATGCAGAAAGCAGCAGGCATACAGGCTTCTCCACAGAACACTTTTTGCCTTGCCAGCTTTCATGGGCCCACCTTGATGACTAGAGAGATTTCACTCATCAAGTCTGCTCAGTCTTTGGCTTCTCAAAAAGGCTGGTCAGCAAGGTGGTTCATTGATACAAACTGTGGTGTGGAATTCAGGGTATGGCTGTCTTTACGGATGGATCGGTATGAGGCTGACAGTATGCTCATCAGCTACTGTAGCTTTAGTGTAACAATAACTGCAATCAACATCCAGGTTGGCCTGCTGGGTATACTATGTCTTTTTTAGTCTCATTTCATATTAATTTTTCACAAGCAATAACTCAGACTGTAAGGCAAAGCGGAATTAGGTGATATTTTTGCAGTTTTTTTCTTATCTGCTGATTAAACTAGATGCCCCACTATGCACACAGTTACAAATGTGTCTCTTCTTCAGCAATCATGATGTGGGAGCATTAAAAATTGTAGTGTGGATAGTAAATTTTGTCATTTTTAACTATAATATTTAAAAAATATTCTTTTGCATTTTTATTTTGACTTGAAACTAAAGATTAGCAAAAAAATGTTAAAAAATGGGAAATTAGGTTAAATATATTTTTAGGGCATAGTTAGATATAAAAATGAAATTTTATTGAATTTTCCTCTTTGCCAAAATCCTGGTGAATCTATGTTTAGATGTGACATTATTCTAACATTTTTCTAGCCTTGTAAACAAATCTGTGGCTCCAGTAATTGCCCTTCTCCTGAACATTCCTTAAGCAATACATACGACAGAAATATGTACCTTATAAAAGCTCTGAGTCTTTTGGATTTGCAAGAGGAGTTTGCAAACATAGCATGCTTCTAGGGAATAATTGAAAATTCTTACAGTTTTTCTCTTCTGTAGGGTCACAGTCTAGTATCAAGCTCAGCAATGTTGCAGCTGTCATGATGCTTGACAGAGAAACCAGCAGAAGATTAAAATCTGCCGTAAAGATTTTCTGATATAAAAATCTGTTAGACAAAGTTGATGAGCCCTGTTTTGGGAGAGGATGACAGGAGAAGACAAGGATGAGGGGAGAGATTCTTTGGGGAAAGTTAATTTTGTTTTCCAATGAGCAGTTCAACATAATGTGAACTATTCAAATTTGATGTAGGTGTGACTGATTTAAATATTAAAACTTAACCATGTGAATCTGGAGATCAAAATGACTCTTCATAACGAGAAAAAATAGCCACCATCTAACAAGTAGGTGCCCTCACCGGAGGTAGCATGATTCCAGACAGAAATATTGAAATACAAGGGAACCAGAAGAGCAAAAGTGAGAGTCATAGTGAGGGAAGAATGCAGTTAACTCATATGTTACCTCTATTACTAGAAAAAGTAATGGAAGAAGGAAGTATCTTTTTCTTTGTGCACATGCCAAACATTGCACATGCGTGACCTACTTACTTCCTACAGAGTACACAAAAAAAGACTACGGAATTCTCCCAAAATTAGACAGAAGGAACTGAAGACCCCAGAGGTCAGAGAGCACTAGGAACAGTCTCAACTGCATCCTTCAGTTTGGGTTTTACCTGAAGGGAACCCAGTTTGGGTGCTCTGACCCTGCTCTGTGGGTTGTCATCCTAAACAAAGCAAGTGGGGGGAGTTGAGAAATTTCTTTTCAGAAACATCCTCTTAATCCAAACCGAAGATGCTACCTTAAGGGGACTTTCCTTCTCTGATTGCCCCAGTCTGATTTCCAGAACTGGGTGTCCAACAGTGTTCATTCAGTTACAGAGAGGTGCTTGGCCATGGTGCCAACACCCAGGCTCCTTGCTACGCCTCCAGACCCATAGCTTAGGTATCAACATCTAACATCACAATGGAAAATCATTATTAGCATTGAGAGAGCTGTCACTGCAGAGTTTAGAACAAGTTATGTTAGTAACTTTAGTCTGAGGTCACTGAGGCTCTGATTGAGAGAGATTATTTCTGGCAAACTGAATGACCCAGGGTAGGTATTCCAGAAACACAAATTTAAAAAGAGCTATTTACACATTGTGTTTTGCTTCAGGTTCCATCTACACAAGGTATAATGTGTCTGTAGACATTAACTGTAATGTTTTCCTTGGACCAGCACAGTCCAAGGAGATGCACCATGTTCCTGCGGAGGCTAGTCTCCCAACACACCCTACCCACTAACAGTGTGACAACATCTGCATCCAAGCTGTTCCCAGACACCAGATCAAACATCCCAGAACAAGCATTTGCTAAAGTAGCACAGAGAGCTTTTTGGGACACTGTTCTTTTGGAGGAGATATCCTCTGTTGCAGAAAGACTGTGAACAGAACAACACGACTACCATACAGTCCTCATTTTCTGGGATAGTGAAGGATACTGGTTGTTTTCCGTTCATCCGTGTGACTGTACTATACTCAGTTGTATAGTTACTCAGGCTGTAACTATACTCCGTTACAGCCCTGCCCAGCAGCAGCAGGAGCAGGGCTGCTCCAGGACAAGGGCTGAGCGAGGAGCTGAGGGTAACCCCAGCGCTAGCAGTGCCCTCCCTGTTGCATCCCACAACATCTAAACATGTGGTCACAAGGTCCATCCACAGTTCCAGATGTGGCAAAGAGACAAACCAGGTCCAGAGTCTGACATTTAAAGGGAAGTTGATAACTTTTGTCTGTCCCTTGAAATGCTGTAACCTTAATTTTTGTTTCCTTGATGCTTTGTAAAAAGCTCTTAGGTAAAAGACACTGTGCCAGCACAAGCTAATGGCATGCCCAAAGAGAGAGTCTAAAGGTTAGCTGAACTCATTCTAAGAGGTTGAAGATTTGTTTACAACTGTTCCAAATAGGTTAGCTAATTTTCCCTCCATCAAAACAATACAATGTCAGAGGGATGGCATTTTTTAGCTGTTATTGACTAGCCAAAGTCACATTCCACTCCAAGGTGATTGTCTTTCAGTGCGTACCATTCCTTGGGATAGATAAATAATGAGTTAATGTTTACAGGGAATACTGTCAACAAAATATAGTCTAAAAAGATATAATTTTTGTACTGATTTCACTTCATTGGGAAAAAAAAGATAGGGAAAACAGTAAATTTCATTTAGATTTTCATGCATAGGAACATATAAATCAAAAATTTTCATCAATATAGTTATGGTAACATCACTGACATTTTCTTTCAACATCGAGGTGATTTTCCTTTAAAGAGAATTAATCACAAAAGAATTACTCAACATTTTTAAAAGTAACAAAAGATACCCTACTTCTTTAAAGTGCGTGGCAATGCATGATATTCTGAAATCAGTGCAAGACTTCCTACTTTGTGTTGTGACTAATGTCACAACCTAAGGCTTTCACTAGTTACAGACATTGCTTTCATCATTGAACTACAAAACAAGGACAAACTGACAAAGGTTGCAGACTTCCCATAGGAATATCTGTGCAACCATGAAGCCTTTCTGTACTCTGTGGTTCACAATTAGAGCTCACTGCAGTGTTGACCAGATCCACATGCTGATCTGGTAAAGCCTACAGTTAGGTCACTGGGGATGAATTTATTCCATGGTCTGGTCCAAACATGGTCAACTCCATACATATCGTCATACCTGTATTTTGTAGAACTTGATCCTCTAAGTGCACTCAAAATAACATATTGTGCCTTCCAATTAGCAAGGATTACAAGGCAGGACCTAGCAGTTCACTCAGTGTTTATACTTATCCTTACAATGGCTTATTAAATGCTGTTTATGTTCCTATCTTTTTAAGACTAGAGAGAAAATTCCCTACTTCAGCAGAAAAGCGTATGGTGTTTCAGACTGGTTGGTTGGATTATTTGAACAGCACTCACAGCATGAGTGCTGTTCGACTCAGGCAGGCCTTGCACTTAGAAACTACCGTTCCGACTGCGTTGGGAATGTAAGTGTCATCCCTTGCGCCAACCACTGCTCCTGGGATGGGCTCTGCAGTTTCCATGGAACCCCTCCAGGAGGAAATATTTTCTGTATCAGCCATGTCCCCTTTGCTGGGAGCAAATCAAGGCCAGTAGCCCAAACTTTGAGTCGTTTGATCCAAGACTGATCTCTAAGTCTGTGAATGAACAAGACAGAGAATTTCATACACACATTTAACCCTATCTTCCCCAAACCTGAGCAGCCAAGAAGCAGCCTGCTATGATGAACTTCATAATGTGGAAGGCAACATTATAATGTAAACTGAAGAAATCTAAAGTAAGATCCATCAATTAAAAAAAAAATAAAAATTCTTTTCCTTATCTCTCGGTGGTTTCTTTTCTTTGTTGCCTTTATTTTTTCCCATTAATCTTCACTAGGTGTGTCGCTCTTTTTTCCCCTTTTGCCTTTGCTCTTACAGGTCAATGGCATTCTGTGTTAGAGCTAATGCTCTAACACAGTTAGAGCACAGTTAGTTCTGGTGCATGGTATGAAACTGGTTCCTCCCTGATCCTGAGTGCCAGTGTGCTCTTGGATTGTGCCTAAAAGCCCTTCACGTATGATGACTAAAACACTGTTTTCTCCTGTCCTACAAGTACTTCCTTTTTGCCCTTGGGTTTATTTCTTTTCCTTTTTGCCAGCCATCTCTCTTTCTCTCCATTTTTTAAAAATTGGTTATATAAATCCCTCTCTACACACTTGGGAAATGTGCCATAATTTGCTCATTTTCATTTAAAATCATTTGCACATCTGATGCAATCCAGTCTGGGTGACAACACACCAGGTTGCATTAAAATAATGGTGCCAAGGGTAGGGGAGTGCTTCCAGAAGGGGACTGGGGACCAGCTATGCCTGTGTTTGAGATGTCCCCCTCCTCCTGAGTAAAGTGTTGTAAAAAGAACAAAACAAACAAACCAAAGGAAACATCCAGCACCTTTTCATCTCAGACTGCCTCCGGCATAGAAGGAAAATGCAGTTAATGACAGAAAGGCTTTTAGACTAATCCAAGGCAAAAATGATCGTCCTTTCAAATGTGATTACTAGGAAAGAGATTTGGAAGCCAATGGGACAGAGCGGTGTGAAGTAAGCTGTTTCTCTGATACGTATCAACAGAGACCTTCACACTGACTGATTATAATGAATATAGAGTTGACATTAGCAGAGACAAAAAGTTACATGAGCACCATGTTGCCTTCAACAGTTCTCTTTGTCCCTGAAAATTTTCTCAGGAGCAAAAATTAATTTGGCTCATCCAGATTGCTGTGCAGGTACAGGTTTCTCTGGAAGTCAGAGGCATTTCACTCTCCAGAAAAAACAAAAACATCTCTGAGTCATGTACAACTATTTTTACAGCTCTCTGGAAATGCAAAGGGGACTTTACATAAGGGTTGTGCAGCAATGCTGGGCCAGGTTCAGCCCTGGCACAGGCAGACCTGGCTCTGCCAAGCCCAGCAGAGAGGCCTCAGCAGGAAGTCACTTCACAATGCTAAGGGTGGTTAGAACTTTTAAGTTATTTAGGACTTCCATTTGTTTATGTACTGCCTCAGAGGCATGGCACCCGGCACAGGGTACTTTTGCAGAAGTAGCCTCTCCTGGGGAGGGCAGGAGAGCTATGCCACACACCACTCTCCTCCTGACACCCAGCCTGTCCCACCCTGCACACCTCCACTCCACATTGCTGCAGTGAGGGGAGCAGGGTCTTCCTTTCTGCCACAAAGCTGAATGCTGTGGGCCAGTGCCTATCAGATGTCAGCCAGCCACAATATTTAGATGTAAAACATAGTGCTAGAGAAGTAGAGCCGTTTACAATCACTTTCAAAAGCTTGTGCTTGCTGTGCAATATGGCACCAGCAACGGCAGAACACAACATTGCTAAAGCAACTTGTTAGAGAAGCATATATAAAAAGACAGTGGTCTTTCTGAGTGCAAGTAATATGTTTAACCGCTTGTAAATGGCCATCGGTCTGGTTTTGTCTTTGTACTGGTCAGTGGCCTCAGTCCTTGTTCTGGATTTATTCAGCCTTTATTCCCAGCACATATAAACCAGAAGTCAATGGGAATTTTATTACAATAAAATAAAGTTAAAAAGCAAGAGTGAGTTGGCTGACAGGACCCTAGTGTTTTCTGTTACAGCAAGTCTCTGAAGCTGGGTAACAACATCCAAGCAGTTGGGATAGCTAAGTGAATTAGTAAGATAAATCAGAGTAAATTATGGGATATGTTACTTAGATATGAACTGAGATTTCAGAAATGCAAAAATTATTAATTATTCCAAAGTAAGAGAAACAAGAAGATCCCTTGAGTTGCATATGGAAGCTGATGTATGCTTTAAGAACACATGGGTTTTGGCTTGTTTTGCAAGTTACTAGGTGCCTCAAGCTCCTCTGATTGTCTGCTGAATGGGCCTGTCTTTCTGTGCAAAACACAAGATTGCAAAGGTGGCTTGGTCACAGCACATACACACTTAGGCAGTTTGTTTCCAGGTGACCTTGCAACTCTCTTCTCTAGTTTTCCTCCATCTTTGTTGCTTGTCTAAATAAATTAAAAAAAAAAAAAGAGAGAGAGAGAAAAAGAAAATCAGAAAGCAGAAAGATTTATTAAAACAGAATCTGAAAAGTATAACAAAAAGACTCCTGGGAAGCATTCACCTGAGTGTAAGAGTTCTAGGACATAAAGCATAGTAATATTGCATGAACTGACCATTATATGCTTAAATGCACCATCCCTCTCATATCTGCATCTTAAAACAACAACATTTATCCCTTAGCCTTGAGGCTCAAATTCTTAAAGCCCCTGTGCAAGCGTACATGATGACACACATGAGTGGAAGTTCCCCTAGAAACAAAAACAGGGCTTTTATTTCTCTCTGACGGACCAACCCCACCCTTAACACACCCATGAACGTGCTAGCAGTGGATAGTGTGATTTTGTGATCCATCTTCTTTCTCGGGGCCATTTGTCTACCAGTAGCCATTAATTCTGCAAATGTTTTTAATTGGTGCTTGCAGAATAAGGGGGAAATTAATTAAAGAGATCAGGAATTTGTTGGAGTTTTTTGGTTGGTCCTAGTGATATTTTCAGTGACGTTACAGAGACACCACGAATCATGCTTTGCTTCCCCTAGTTTTTGTATCTGGGCTTTTCTTCCAGCAAGTTAAGTTGTTTCTTGCTAAATGCCACATTATATGAGCCTAAGAGCTTTGTTCTTTTGACCTGAGTTTCAATGATTTACTTTAAAACCTCATCAGGTGCAGAAAACCAAATTATGTAAAGCAGAAACTATAAATATTAGAAACCTTTGAGAAACATGAAGACTGGTGTTAGAATAATGTTGATAGAATAACACCCAGCATCAGCCTGCTGCCATCTGTAATGTGGAACATTGGAGCAAAATTTAAGCTAAGCTTGCTGAGTGGATAAACACTCATCTTGCAGTTGAGTGAGATATCTATGTCATTAGTGGCACTCTTAAACTTGCCTTTTTTCTTTCTCAGACAAATTATATTGCTCGAATGTGGTCTTTTATTGCAAGCCTCTCTTCTTTCTGTTCTCTAAGTCTCTTACGAAAGTTCCAGCCTAGATGTTATATCAGCCCTGCTGCTCAGGGGAAAAGCAAAATAAATTTTAAAAAGCAGCTAGTGAAGTAAAGGCCTTGACAGCTATAAAACACTAACTTCTTGGTATTTTTCTTATTGTGTCATTAGATGTGCCACTTCTGCCCATCTTATCCTATACACTTTAGAGTTCATTTTCACTTATAAAGGATGTAATACATTAATAATCTCTCAAACAGCAAGTAAGACATGGATGCTCAGCAACTCTTCTGAGCTTTTTTATTGTGAATGAAGAGATTACTGGGTATACTGTGACTTGAAGCTTCTCGGCATACATATTTAAATGTCTAAATAATTTGAACAGCACCAAGGCACAATTACCACCTGATATGGGCACCTTGTCCTTTGGAGAGAATTCTGTAGATTCCAAGCTCATTCAAATGAATATAAATGGATAAAAGGCTGCAGGCTGTTTTTCCTCCTGTTATCCCCATCCTTTTATAGTAATTTCTATGAACACACTGTAAATAATTACCAAACTTTCTACTTTGTGACTCACACCTGAGTAGCCGTGTTTCTGCCTACAATATATGGGGTGTGTGGCTGTTCAGGACCCTAGTGTGTTACTGATTTCACCTGAAGATCCTTGTCTTTTGGACATGGCAGTTGCAGTTGATATATTATAGAGAGATTGAGCCAATCTCAGCCCCTGGATTGAAGCAGCAAAACTTCAGGGAAACACAGGTCTCTGACAGGCATATCTCTATTAGTATTGTTAAATAAATTGATTTTTTTTTTTTTTCAAAAAATAAAAGCTTTTAGATTAATTTAATACTACTGTTTAATTTTTTTAAAAGAACAGCGCAAAACAGGTTTATATCAGGAAAGTCATCAAACATTTTAAAGTGGAAGGGTTGATACGTGTCCCATCTCGCCTTGACAGTTACTGCACAGCATAATCTAGTGCTGCCAATCAGATCCAAACAAAGGAAACAGCAGTTGTCTGACTGTGAATCACTTCTCACCTCAATTAATATAAATATTGAGTTTGCACAAGTAGACTTGACAGTTTGAGGCATGCCCAAATTTTCTGTGTAACTAGCACTTTGACTGATACTCAATACTTGGGCTTGACACTGAGGGTGAAGTCAACAGTTAAGCACTTTGTTTTGGGGAAGTGACTAGAGGCTCGGCAGAAGGACTCAGCGTCTTTTGTAGAAGTTTTGGAAATAACACATAGCTGTTCCTGTGGTTTTAGGCTCACAGATGCCTTCTTTGCACTTCTGAAATGAATTCTCTTTCCTTCAACTCCATCTCTTTTACGTTTGCCCCCTACAAATACCCTAATAAATACATCAACTCTAGGAAATGTTCCCAGAGCAAAGGATGCTTAGGATAGATCTACAAGGTATGTGAGCAAAGCCAAATCTGACTACATGATTGTGTGTGTTTGTAGATGCAGGATCTGATTCAAAAAGTTACATTTATCCGGCAAGGTTACTGCATTAATAATACGTCCAACAAAATGTCTCCTTTCATTTAACATGCTTGCAGATCATCTGCCATTCGGCTATAACAAGTTAATTCAGATAAGAAACCAGGGACCAAGTTAAAAAAGCCCATCCTGACAAAATCCATTCCAAACAAAGTATTTGCCCAACTCTGACTCTAGACAATTAGTTCAAATCTGGCAAAGGCTGATCCTTTGATATTGAAATGGCATGATTGTCTAATAGCATCTTACCAGACTTCCTAAAATTCTATGGTCATCTCATTCAATTTCCTAGACAGTGGAGACATGTCAGCAGGAAAACTACTCCCTGCAACAGCTCTAGTTTGTAACCTCACCTACTGTTGTAGTAAATGACAAGTCTATACAAATATTACCCACCAATATGCTTATGCTTTTTCCCAAAAACATGTTCATGTTCATCATTTTACAGTCAGAATACAGGAAGAGGAACAAGAGAGATGAGAACCCTGATCAGTGACTGACACAAACAGTCTGCATTGCTCTCTTTTGGCTCAGACAAGTGAAACACCTGATCATATGGAACCAAAGGCAAGTTCTTGTTAGTAATTTTATTACTGTTGAGGAAACAAGCAGGACAATGAAACTATCTTAAACGATTCCTTCATGTGAAAATTTTATGGAGGTTAAAGATTCAGGCTTTAACCTTCCCAACCATGCTGTATTAAGAAAGTGCAGAAAGGACTTCCTCTCTTCTCCCTCTCTTTTTCTTTTTTTTTTTAGTATTAATAAAAAGTCCTTTCTTGCTCTTCTTGGGTATCTTTACCTTATGGATGGAATATATGTCTCAAACTAGACATACATTTAGCAAAACCTTTATGAATCATCATTTGCCTACCCTTCACCTCATTCCATAAAGAACTGTAACCCTAGAATAAATTCACTGTGTTCAAAGAGTAAAAAATGTGGATGATTTCAGAGCCAAATGCATTTGTGCCTGGTGAATTGAATTTTAGAGCAAAGTTTGGGTGATTTTTTTGCAACATGTTTTACTGCATCAGTAATGCATTCATTTAGGTTATGTTCTAGCAAACCCAAGACACCAGAGCACAGAATCAGGCACAGCCCTGCAGTCATCTTCACAGATTTGTTGTTAGCACATTCCCTGCCATGAATGTGACCCACATCAGATAGATCAGGTGACTTTCAGACTTCATGTAAAAAACTCACGAGTCCTGCAAAAATAACCATTGAGTTGCACGTGACTTCCTGGGGTCAGGCATGCTGGTTGCTGTGTTTGCATGTTCACTGCAGAAGGGGGAGAGGATGCCTTCCTCCTCCTGAGAAATGCCCTGGAGACTACACATGTGAGATTTTCATCCTTCCAGATGGACAAAAATAAAGACAGGAAACTGGCAAAACTTCCTTAATGAGCAGACATCTGGCATTAGATTTTTTTCTGTTAATTGAGCACATTTTAGGAGGCAGAATTTTGAACTTCCACTGCTGCAGGGCATGCTGCTCCATAGTCAGAAGTGTTGTTGAATTTGCAACATATTTATTTCTCCACTTAAAGTTATATTCTAGATCTAGGATGGTTCCCAAGTTATGAAGAGCACTTGCTAGTGGGCTACCGACGGCTGGCTGGCCAGAAAACGTGATTGCACCTTGTACGTCAGGTGAAAAAGCAGAAGGGTATGAGAACTATGCTTTGAACTTTTCCTCTTGTTTTGTATGACTTGGACAATGCTACATGGGCACCAAATGGCAGGTAATGAGGTGCCATTTCTCAGCCCAGGGAACTAGGAAAGGAAGGGGATGGGAATCAGCTTGTCAGCAAGCAGCTCATATGCCTTTGTCCTTCTCAAGTAGATAACTTTCAAACAGGACATCTGAGAAGGAGGTGCCACTAGTTATGATGGAAAATGTTGGTCTTCCTGCTTAAAACAAATCTGCTTAAAAGGATCACAAGGTCCACAGACCTCTGTCAACAAATGCCTCTGCTGGCAGTGGCAGCCAGCACCATTTCTGGTAGAAGTAGCTTTCAGCTCCCTGTGAAGCTACAGACAGACTTGCTTGGGTTTAAATATTGTTATTTGAGACAATGATCCTACTACAGACCTCACAGACCTGCTTTGCAAAATTCTGATCCTGTTTTCAATCACCACTCAGCCACAATGGCACCTCTGGCACAGTGCCTCACTTGGAAAATAAGTCAGCCACTTTAATTTAAACCTCCTTTTCCTCATCATAACAATAAAGACAATTATATAGCAACTTAAGAGACTAAAGACATGTATGCACACTATTTAGAGTGCATGCATCCTGCCTGCACCCAATCCTGACTTGCTTGTCTTCTCTAGTTGTTTTTGGCTTGTAAGGTCCTGAGTCAGGACTCACATATAGCACCTCATAAAATTAGCTCCCCTAGGCTCTTGGTTCTGTACCAGCACAAACTTTAACAGCTGTAAATGCTGAAAAGATTAACTGGAAGCACTCTTGGATCGTTTAGAGAAGGGTATCTGGCTTTTAGAAGGAATAGGGTGGCTGTACAGCACCAATGAATTGGACGTAGCAGTGTTTTACACTCATGTAGCACATATGGAAGCGGCCATCTGCGGTGCAAGGCAGATGACAGCCTGGCCTGATGCCTGCTTACTGCCGTCAGTCTGCATGATAGGAAATAGGTGTAACAATCTGGGTTACTACAAAGCAAACTTAATTCAAGAGGAGGAAAGTGAGCACTGACACAGAATGATTCAAAGCAGATAAGTGAGCTGCTGCCTTAACTCTTCTGAATGAAGTTACCTGGAAAGGACACTTGAGCATGACCCTCAAACACAAGACTGGGTTTTGGCCAAATTTATTTGAGGAGGAAGGAGGGTGGAGCAGTGTTTTCTCGAGAGAAAAAAAAACCCTCACCCCGTTAAAGCTTTCTGTTGCCAGGAAATGTTCAGGGAAAATTCAGGAAAACTCCTTTTTATGTTGTTTATGTTTACTCTGTTGTGGAGAGCCAAGAGAGGAATGAGAAAAGCTGCAGCATGATGCAGGGCTACAAAAGAGGTGTGTATTTACTAAGGTGATATAAATGGTGTGCTTCTCTTTGCCCTTTGCCGAGTGCTGCGGGGGCAAATCTGGCCTAAACAGCAAAACGAGAAGCCATGAAAGTGTCTGCTGGCTCTCGTCGGTCGGCCGTCCCCTGGGCTAACCCGCGACTCCGACGGGAAGTACACAGCGGATGTTTAATGAAAGGGCTGCTGCGGCTTATCTCCTCGAGCAGGGCACTTCTTTGTGAACTCACTTGCTTTGAAAGATATGTGGCCCTCTGTGCTGGTATTGTTGGCTCTCGCCTTAAGCATAACCACAAGATTCACATAGGCACTGTGTGCTACGTCTGCCAAGGAAAGCTTCCGCCCCCCCCTTCCCTCCCTGGTTAGGAGTAAACTCAGCAGAAGGTCATCGAGGTCACAAGATCTGCCTGTTATTACATTTCACAGGAAGGAAGATACGTTGTCTTAAGATCAGTTTATCAGCTGACTTTCCTGTGAAGAAGACTGAGGCTATTTTCCTGTGTACCACCACCCCCGTAATTCCCAAACGAATGTGCTCTGTTTGCATCTCCCGTCAGCTCAGCTGTGTGCGTTTCTGAAACAGCCCAGTATTTAGCAAACAAATAAAAAAGCCATTGTGAGACTTCGCAGAATCCACATCTCTTATCAAACTGCCTGACAGGAGGGGATAAATCTCTTCCTCGAGGCTGACTGTCGTCTCACTCTCTCCCTCCCAACCTCTAAGTCAATGCACAATTAAATCCGTTGTGGTGAAATAGACTCCGCTGATAATTGTGTAGTTATTCACACGGATGCTGAGCGCACAAAGAGCTTAGCAGCCTTCTCTGCTTTCGAGGCGGTTTCTTTCGAGCCTGATTCTTTGAAAAACCACAAGTATTGGGTTTAGTTGGATTTGGGGCTTTTTTTTGTTGTGTCTTTTAAAGTCCTAGGTTTCTGAGGATTTTTCTAAAATTAGCTCTGCTTTTCCCATGCAAGGAGTCAATCAGCGTGCAGAGCTGTGACCCTCCCCACCCAGCCTCCTCTGAGAAGTCCCTGCTTTCATAAGGTTTTCAGCTGGGGAATCGTTGCCTGTTTCCTCTCCTTGCTCCCTGTGACAAATGCATTTCTGTGACCAGGAAACTGCAGATGTTACAGATGCACTAAGGCATATTTTATTAGCTAATTATTCTTAATCTCAGAAGGATTACACGTATTGAATAATGCCATTCATTGACTAACAGTTGAAAGGAAACATCGTGGCTCCAAAGTATATACAGTGGAAGCTTTAATTGTTTATGTTCTCTTTTTCTACATCTGTAATGCTAAAATAACCCTCCAATGCTCCCCTCATCTAAAGAGTGCTGTTTAACGTAGCAAGAAACAGCATGTGCCAGAAAAAATTTGTTGGTTTTCAAATAACTCTGTTTGCTGGACTGCAAAGCTGCATTGTGCAGGAAAATGGCTACTAATATTTAATAATATCCACTATTTTTTTGCAACATTCATCTGGTTAGATTTTTCATCTGGTTTTGCATGAATTTACACAGAAAAACTTTGTCCTCCACTGCTAAGGGTCTTCAGACTCCTATAATAATCCAGAGGGAAGAAGTATCTAAAAAGTCAGTGAAGATCCCTTTCCACTCACAAGCCTTTACGAGTTTTAGTTTTAAGACAGGATCAGGACTCGCATCACTATTCCCATAGCATTTTCATTACCTGTGATAGGAATCCCTCTTCGTCAGTTTTTCAAAGTCGATGTCTCCCTTGAAAGTACTTCATATCCTCATCTTAAATCCTTCATCTAGGTCCATGTCTGCAGTTCACAGTTACAGAAAGTGAAACAATAAGCTTCATGTGCAAGCTTTTGTGTATTATTACACACTAAGTACTTTTACATATTTTGATCATCATGCTTGTAATGTAAAACCTATATGTATGTGGCAGTATTACAGATGCTGTGACACTGTAATACACAGTATTACAGATACAGATACATGTCTATTCTCAGATAATGCCACTTTATTGAATTCTGGCAGCTGAATCTGTACTGGACCTTGTCAGTAGCTAAGGGGATATTCCTCACACTAGCTTAGAAACTGAACTCAGATAATTTTTAGTATATGTTTATATAACCCCTTCATAACTATCAGAGTATAGCCCTAAAGCATGAAGATGGCATTTTATAATACAAAAGGTATGTGATTCTTCTGGCAGTACAAAAAAAAAAAAAAAAAAAAAGGACTTGTGCTGTTCTGTTTATTCTACATGATTTGAAAAGCCATAATCATATTGAATCTAAATTGGAGTATTTGGGAGAGAATTATAACAAAGCTGAAATGGGAGGTAAAAGAAGAGGCAGAATCCTTCTGAGGTTTGTTATACACAAATGGGGTTTGCTTTGAATTCTTTAATTTTCCACTTGCCAGCCTACATCTAAGAAGCAACATTGTTTGTATTTCAACAAAGAATCTCATTCTTTTTTTCAGTAAAAAGTCCTGGCAATAATTCTGTTGGCACTAGATGAAGAGCTTGCTTATTCCACTGGTGATGGTTTCTTTTGTTGTTTTCTAATTTAATGAAAACTTCATAAAAAAGGCTCTGGTAGTTTATAGATAAAGCTTATGTACATTTGTTCAGGTCGTATGGCAAAGGGTCACTTCTTATTGCAGAAGTCATTGCACCAAGGAGAAATGTGGTAAAAATAATAGCACTTTCTGCAAGCAGCAGTCTTTATTCAGAAGCAGGAACAAGTGAAGCAAACCACAGGGCCTGAGGCAGGCATGTGAGCAACACAACAATTTTGACTTTACAGTAATTCACTGCAACTAGTAGCAACCTTTCAGAAAAGTCCTGCAAAATCCAACAGGGACAGGATGCCTTTGGTCTTTAAAGTCAAGGAAGTCCTAAGCAGCTACATCTTCTTTGTACAGGTTTGGGGTTTTTTTATTCACTCTAAACCCTGTAAAGCAGAAATCAAGTTCTCTAACTAACTCCGTAGCCATCTTCAAAATTTAGGAATATGTTTTAGGGGTTTCTTTTGGCAGTATTATTGGTCAATGATTTTTGAGTTTTGCAACTTTTTGACAAAATGTGATGCCATTTTTTCCAGCATGTCTGCTGCTTGTCAGGTCATGTGGTTTGTCACTGCCTCTTAACACAGCTTTAAATTCAAGGCTTTTAAGAGAACACATACAGAACAAAGGCAAACTGAGTGTCTCTTTGCAGCAAAGATTATTGTTGAATATGTTCCTCAATCTTCAGCTCTCGATGCATCACCCTCACACCCAGAGAGGCACAGATGGACGGAATGTCCTTGCTGGGATCTGTGGTGACCTTTTAGCAAGCTGGCTGGGGAGCCAGAGCACACTAATAAGGCCAGAGGATGCAGCTGCTACGGGACCACGGGAGGCAAAAGCCTTTGGAAAGCAGCAGCTCCTGCCCCAGTGCCCACAGCTCGTCTGTGTGCTGTGAGGCACTGCCAGCTGGGAGCAAAGCCCCGACCATGCTCAGGGCACAGTCATGTCTGTCCAGCTTGCCAAGCCAGTGGTGCAGGTCAGAGCTGCTCCTGATGGCATTCCACCCCACTGGCCTGCTCCCAGGCACCATTACATCATCTCAGCTTGTGTGTCAGCCTCTGCCAGCCTGAGTGGACAACCTGGAGGCTCATAGGGCAGGGGGACAGCCATGGATATACACACATCCATGCAATGCAGGGCTGCCCATGTGGCATTTTATCTTTTATCCATTATAAAAATTGGATTTATAGCTTCAGGGTAAGCCTTTACTTTCACATGTTTCTCTGTGGAAGGATAAGCTTCCCATTTTCCTGCTGTATAACACTAGTCTAAAGCACTTTCTGCCTGCACTTCACAGAGGCTGATGGAGCAGCACCAGAAATGAATTTGTTCTTACATTTGAAATTTGGAGATAAGGTCATTCTGTAAGTCCTACAAATTATAGCTAAATGTACTTTGTCTCCATAGTCTTCCCCTACCTTATCTTCTTCCTCCTTCTGTCAATCTCCTTGCCTCTGCACAAGCAACAGCTAGGAAAACATCTCAAGGGTCCAGCTTTTTTGCTTATTTATTTTTTCATCCTTCTCTGCAAAAAGAGAGAAAAAAATAGATAACTATTTTTTTAACATAGTCTATTAGTTTATTTAAATTCTAAAATAGATAAATGCCTGACAGTCTCACGATCAACATATGAGCAAATACATATTAAACTGAATGTAAAATACTTCAAGGTCTCAAAATATATTTTGCTAAAGTTAATTACCTTCTGCAAAATAGTTGTGAATTAGGTTAATGTTAATTGTGTACAATGAAGTGAAAAACTGCCCACCAGGCAGCTGAGAGCTCAATGGGTTGTCAGATCCCAGGAGATCCTGTGTTAAGACCCATTCTTGGATCTCCTGCTGCAGTTGTGCATAGTGGAAGCTTGCTTTCAGGAGAGGGACAGTTTTCCAATACAAATGTTTTATACTTTGCAAGAGTCAAATAAGAGGTGGATCTTTAAACACTAGCAAAATTTGAAACATTCTAATAAAAAATTCTAATAAAACATTCAGAAGCGCTGTGGCAGGTCACATCTCAGACCTGACCAGCCTCTCTTAAGATTAGAGGACTTTCGGGGACAGTTTTTTCTCCATCTGCCCGTGGAGGTTTCTAGACCTTTTTCTGATGACTTTGTTGGAGGTGGGACAGGATATGATTGTGTGTGGGTTTGGTGACACTCAGTATGGTCCAGTTCTCAACAACCCAGCTCTTGCTCTACCACGGTGCTCAGAAACATTCATCTTTCAGGACTACACACTCTGGTCTGCTGACTCTCTGAATGGCACAGACAATGTTCTAAGTTTCACCAGGCAGGCAAGATGCTCTGTGCTAGTCACTCAGCTGATATAAAAAGTGGATAAACCCTCAGATTCTGGCAGCTGATGCTCTGCCCTCACACCTTGAAGAGCTGTGTATGTACACAGGGATTTAAAGCAATATCATTCTGTTGTGTGACTTCTACAAACAGGGTTATGCTGATAGGTTGAAAGGGCTCTGAGGCTGGGATGTTAGAGGTTGTTACCTCTATTTTATATATGTATCTATATCTATCAATATAGATAAAATATATGATCAAATGTTAGAAATTGATGCTCTACAGGTTTATTTGTGCAAATATGCAAATAATGCAAAACCAAGCCAAACAGGAAGCCTGGCAAAACTGAAAGCACAGCTCAAAATCTTGATGTTTGTTGTCTTTGTCTTCGGAAAACTTCTTTCAACTCCTGCATGTGTGTGAGCTGCGTGAATCATAGGCAGGACAGTATCTCAAGGATGGGTAGGGGAAGAAGCCAGCAGAAAGAGGCTCCAAGAATTAGGGTGGTCTGCATAGGAGGGTGGGAAAGTTGTAAGAAATGGAGGATAAGTGAGCAGCTATGGTCCACCAGAGAATTACAGCTCCTGAGAAGTCAGAACATAGACTTTGTCTCTCTGTCTTCACAGGACCCATAAATTGGCCCACTATTTCTATGCTAAATTTTGTTGAGGGATCAGATTTTGGGACAAGGACTTTAATGAATAGAACCACAATTACATGGTATTATTAACTATTTTGGAGATATACTATGGAAGTTTGCTGGCTAAAGTCCCCATGCAAAACAAAAAGGTGATCTGCTGGAAATAAAAATACCACCTCTAAATCTGTTTGTGTGTGCTTGCTGCACATCACTGCACTGTCATTTTCCTTCTTTTTCAGATAATATTTTAATTTTCTCCTTGACTCAGTTCACTGCTGTCTTAATGTTATGTCACTATAAATAAACATACATCAGAATCGTGGGTACGTCTGGCAACTAATAAACCTTTAGCGTGAGTGTGAACGAGGCTCAAAATACAAAGGTGCTGTTTTCTTTTCAGCATCTCACTCACCCTTGACTTATTGTATTCATCACTGTTTTCAGATCTGGAGGAAACACAGAAATGAGAGGGTGTGCAGGGTACACACCCTTTTTCATCCTGCGATCCATGTGCCAAAACATTTGAGTATTTAGAGCCTAAATATGTACAGGATGTTGCTCAGGGAGCTTGGAGTGTGGGGCGACAAACACCTGGGAGTTTTCCACAGACATCAGATGCCATTGGCTTGGGATGGGCCCAGCCAGGTTGGTCTGATCATCCTTGATGGCTTTTCTTCCCTTACTCCTGTGATTAACCCAGATCCAGTGGGCACTGCCCTGCTGCCGATCATGTGAGATCTCAGGGGAGTCCTGCTTGAACTGTTTACCAGCAACATAAGCACAGGAGCTGAGGCTGGTCACCCCTGATATTCCTGCTTTCTCAAGGGCACCCTTCCCACAAATATATCCCCAATGGCCATGCTGATTTCATTCTAAATAACTTGAGCAAAGAGGATTCCCCTAGGGAATCCCAGAGATGTGGAAGATGCCTCTGGACTTGGA
This sequence comes from Pipra filicauda, assembly GCF_003945595.2. Classification (NCBI taxonomy): domain Eukaryota; kingdom Metazoa; phylum Chordata; class Aves; order Passeriformes; family Pipridae; genus Pipra; species Pipra filicauda. Next base: position 655,320 of record NW_024104584.1, on the reverse strand, counting down.
TTAACTTCTTGTTTAGGTGCTTGAATTTTTGTGTCTAGTCTTTCAGTTCCTGAACAGAAATGTCTTTTTAACACACTACTTTTTTCTGCTTTTGAGATCTCCTTGAAACACAGTGAATTCGTCCCTCCTACCCTCTTTATCTCAGATGTGATCTGCCTACTCTCTTCTTCTCTTGGCCTCTGTTGCCCAAAAGCGGAAATGGCCTTATGTTGCACCAATGGAGGTTTAGATTGGATATTAGGGAAAATTTCTTCACCAAAAGAGTTGTCAAGCATTGGACTTCCCAGGGCAGTAAGAGTTTGAACCACCATCCCTGAAGGTATTTAAAAGAAGCATAGATGTGACACTTGAGGACATGGTTTAGTGATGGACTTGGCAGTGCTGGGTTAAAAGTTAACCTTGATAATCTTAGAGGCCTTTTCCAACCTAAATGACTCTATGATTCTTATGTATCGTTATATTTAACTTTCTTGCATCTGAATTCTTTCTTTTCTCTGATTTACCTCCAATTCATAAACACCTTTGAGATGTACACAGCATTTCAGGCCATGCCAAACCAATGTATAAAGCAGTGATCTCCAACCGTGCCTTTGTATTTACAGTGACAACAGTCAAGCCAAAAAACATTTGGAGTCAGTTCTACCATATTATGCTCTGGATTGTTATTGCATGTAATCTGCATACAACTCATGCCAAATATCTCCTTGCCATTGATTGTCTGTATGGGAACATGAAATGACTTCTGTTGCTTGTTCTGCTCTCACAGGTTGCTGAATTGATGTGCTATCAGCCTCCAGGCTGACACCTGGTACAGTGCAGATCCCTTCCAGACAATGGTGCATGACGTGCTTGCTAGCCTTCATTACAAACACCAAGGGAAACTCAGCCTGAGACTTTCTAAAGCAATTCCTTTACCCACCCCCGAACTCAAGATTGAAAAAAAAAAAATTTAGTTTTCCGCAATGAACAAATGTTGGGAGTACCACAATAATCTAAAATCAGGCAATCTTACACTCCTATCTTCCCACTCTTCCTCTGAGAAATGTTTATGCGTTTGTCGCTGTACCTGATTCAGGTACATATTTACATGGGCAGAGAAAAGGGAGAAAAACAGCTCACACTTGCAATTGTCCACACTGCATACAATTTCCCGCCACTCACATGGTACTCTGACTGCCTCAACCCACTCTTTTGTTAGGCCAGGACTTGACATAGTCTTAGTGGTCCTGACTGCTCCTTTGTCTTCTACAGATGGAGTTCAGAAAGAAGGAAACTAGAAAAGAGTGTATCAGTGCTCTTCTTTCTTTTTCTTCCTACCCATTTATTGTTTCTGCTACACTCCTGACAGTCTCCTGGCCCTTCTGTAGGTAACACATGCAACTGCTTCAACTATGACTTTTTTAATATAAAACCAGCAGATTTGCAGAGCAGCTGGGAGGTTTTCTTAGGGGTAGAATGATAGACTTTGCGGTATAATAAAATGCAAGTGTTGTGAAACAGCTTGCTATGGGCGTAACCAAAAGAAAGATAATACCGCCTTCCACACACTAATCTAATTCTTTGCCAGCATTTCTACTTTCTCAGCTGCAGAGAGAGTGTGGAAATGCCTTGAAGCTTCATCACAAGGGGAAAGATAATGAACAGCAAGGAGTGGAAAGGAAGGAATGGAGATAAAGTCCTGCATACTGAAATAGCAGTAACACACTGGAGTACATCCTGTTTTGATGTATATACTTTTTACTCTAATTCCTCCCTTGGGCAGTTTGAGAATGGAAATGTTTTTCTCAGAGGAAGTATTCTTGCTACTGATTTTATGGAGGAGTGGCAATTTCCGTAAATGGGATAATACTGGAGATTAGTTAGAGATCCCTTTGTCAGATATGAGCCCACACTGTTAAATGCTGGCTTTCTAGGGCAGAGCTTTGGTAGAATCAGAAGGGTTATGAGAAATGCCATGTTTGCTATTACAGCAAAAAAACTTAAGGGCTCAATACTCACTCCTGTGATGTCAGGACCACCCTTCAGTGGTCAGCACCAAAGGATGCAGGTGTTTTTAGAGCTTCAGTTTGCCCCTGTGCTTAAAACCTTCTTAATAATGTATGTTATTATTTTCCAGAGGATCATTAATCTACATCTTCAGGTGCAGTGCTTATCAATGGTGTACTATGCAGCTCTGATATTGCTGCTCAATTTAACATGAATACCCTGCAGAGGTCTTGAGTCAGCCCTGGATACCTTGGCTGGAGGATTAAAAGAAGTAGCAACATATTGCGTCTGCTGGGAGAAATGTTCAGCATCTCCACTGGGAGCCTGCAGATCAGTAAAAAACCCCAACAACAACCAGCAATCTTGTTTAAAATTCTATCAGACTGCAAGGTAGGAGTCCCACAAATGTATTAATGCTATGGATGCTAGAGTAGGTGAGGTTTGACACTGGTCCAGAATGCATTTAATTTTTTTAATTGAATATGCAAGCTCTTTGTAGACAATTTCATATGGAAAATCAGTTTCTTGATCAGTTTTATCTTTATCTAAAATGAATATGACTGACAGGAAAAGGAATATTGTGATCTGCTGTATGAGACCATAATATCTAAGGATGCATGAGTAGCAGCTTAATTAGCCCCAGTAAACATTCTGATTTGTGCTAGTAGAGATTTGGCCCTATGTGTATCTCTACTCAGTATATAGCAAAGGATGGTATTTTTTAAAAAAATGGTTTTTAAACACCTGCGTACAACTTCCAAACTTCCTTTAAAAATTAATTTGCTTGACATTTTCTGTATCTAAAAAATGGCCCTATGTCAAATGTAATAGTTTTGGCTTTTTTTCTTCCCAGAAAAAACTTGGCATCCTGCAAGTTAAGAATGTCACCAGATTCTGGGTGTTTATGGAGCCTTTCCATCAGGGTGCTTGTTTATTCTGGATTCAGTCCAGGACAGAAGGCTGGTCCTAGATGGTTTCTGTTGACAAGAGAACAATGTATGACTGATCATGTGAGATTATTCACAAAGCACCTACAGAGTTTGTTTGTGCACTGGGGCAACATAGAAGCACATGTAAAAAGTCCTCTAGATTCAAACATCTTGCTTTTTCCACAGCAAAGAATATAAACAGCTACTAAGGGAACAAACAGAAACATTAGGCTGTGAGGCAATACTTGACTTTCTCAGAAAGTTCAAAAGGTTACAGACAGCTGTTCCCTTTCTCAACCTGTCTGTGGGGCAAGGATTTAAGTTTCAGTCTTTGTGGCCACCCATAGAGTTTGATAAACCTCTCTGAATTTCATACCTTGCTCTTTCTGGCCAAAAACTCGGGATGGGAAGTGTGGCATCAGACAAGCAGAGGGTGCACAGAGCACACCTCAGTCTTCATCGGGAAGATTCAAGGTCTGTGTTGCAACACACAGGGAATGCTGATCTGACTGGCAATAATCAGAATATTACTCCTGAGATTGCAAGTGGTGGACACCGGGACTGTGCTTGCCCAGCATTTGCAAAGCAGCCTTGAACTGAACTTGTAACCTTTGCGCACATTTCAGTATCAGTTTCTCAAAAGCACTTCAAGGATTTAAATGTCTAATTTGTATTACAGTCAGCAGGACTGAAGCATGTAACTTCTCTATGCAGTCATGGGAATTTCGCCATCAGTAACCAATTTTTGTAGCGCTCCAAGGGGTTATCTCTGACACAGAAATCTGAGACAAACTAAAAAGCATGGCAAAGAGTTGTGTTTTCCTGTTTTCCCACCTTCCACTTACGTGGTTCTTTCTCTATGAGTAAAGCTTAGAAGTTCTTGTCCTCCATTTCCACTACAAGGCTTCATCTTTTCCTTGTAAAAAATCCTCTGGGCTTAAATTCATTTTCAAGTATGTCTAAAATGAGTAGAAACAAATTTCAAATTAAATTAAGAGTGTAAGAATTAAACAAAACCTCCAAATTCTTTGTGCTCGGACCTTGGTTTGTACTCCTCTTACCCTGAACTGGAATTGTTTACCATGTTCTCTTGTTAAGGTAGCCTAAAACATCTATCATGGTTAAAAATAAAAATCTTTGGAAATATCCACATTTAAAATATGATTGTACTTGGAAAGTAACTTTTTGCTCCTAAGAGACCGCAGCATATATATACATGCTTTTCACAGGAATGCAGATCAAGAAAGATCTATTTTATGATCTTCTACTAAAAGTATCAGAAACACACGTAAGCACTTCAGAGGAGACAAAAGACTGTTCTCCTGTTAATCCTTGGGGTGGGAAAAGGTCACTGTACTGTGGGTTTATGTGCTAGACTTTATTAATGCCAAAGGATTCTGTCTTTTCTTGTGAGTTATAATGAATTACAAAGTGTATAAAGTAATATAATTTTATGCACTAACTAATGGTTACGCTTTTAAATAAACAAATTAAAAAAAGAAAAGAAAATCCCAAATCAGAATTATCAGCAGTATGATGAACTCCCAGAGTTCTCCGGCTGACAGCAAAGATTACTTTAAAAAAACTGTCTAAGAACTTTTAGAGAAGTTCATCGCAACTTAAATTCTTATGGGCTACACATCACATATTAGGTAAAAAAAATTATAGTAGCAAAAAATTCTTTTAAACCACTTACTGCGAGCATCTGTATACACCTGTGCTCAAGAGACCTAAATTCAGGGACTATCTGAGCTAACGTGCACTCATTTCTTGGAGGCTCAGGTTATAATACCTGTAATGGACTCAAGCACAAGCTTTTTATTTGGAGAACAGGAATAGAAAAGTATTCAATTAGCAGTAAAGATGGGAATGGGTAAATGTGTTTACTAATCTGAGTCGTGTGTGGTAAAGATTATACCTTGGAATGTAATATCAACAGGAAAATATTTAGCTGTCAGATAATTGGGAATGTGTTGGTTAAAATTTGTTTCAGAAAGATTTCACAGGAATTTTCTGGTCTTTAGCAGCTGAGTTCACAATGAGGTTTTACAACTATTTTCCTTTCTTCTGGGTCCTGCCTGTGTGTAGTACAGAGTCATCCTTTTTCTCATGAAAGCAAAAGGAAGCAAAATTATTATCTTTTGGGTCCAAAAACTAGTTTCTGATTCACTAATCTAGACCCCAAAGACTTCTATTTAATTAGTTGTTTACAACAGGTTTCTGTAGTTTTGTGGTTTTAAGACTAAGCCAGTTGCTGGAAGACAAGCTCTGAGGTTGGACAGGTTGCAAGGCTCTAAAAAATTCCAATTTTATTGTAACAGGTCAAAAGAAAAGAAAAGAAAATAGCTAAAAAAAAAGAAAAAAAAAAGAAAAAGAAAAGAGTTTTACAGAGTTCGTATTATAGGGAGCATCAGCTGTGTATGAATCCCAGTCCTTCCAGCTCCTGGGGTTTGCCTGTTGTGACAGTACTAGTGACGGCAGCAGTGCAGTCAGCTGCTCAACCCACAGGTCCGTCACCTTGTGCTTGTGGGCAACATGCTTGGGAAATGCAAAAATCTGGGTCCAAAACCAGCACAGCCTTCAAGCCCTGCATCACAGGAAGCAGAGTGCAGAAATCTTTTTGCTTCTTCTAGTTCTTCACTCTCTGGCAACTCTGCACACATCTCCACTGGGAGTTTCCAGCATGTCAGTGACATGGTGGGTTCTGAATATATTTTATGCCTCACAGTGTCAGATTAAACTCTATTATTAATCATGACAGCTCACTATGTTTCATCCTTGCCAGGAGTCTTGGCTGGCATATCCTTGTCTCCCTGTTACCAGCCAGTATAACCTCTTTTTGTGTGTGTGTGTGGGCAAGTCCCTTCACCAATGCCTGTGTCATCAGTTTTGCTGGTTGCCTTTCCTTCCCACTGCCTGAGTCCTGGGACACCCCAGAGTGCTTTGTCTTCTCCACCACGCCAGTCCCAAGGCACAGCCCCAGGGGATACACCATCCTTCCCATGGCACCAGCTTTAGACAATTTTTTCCAGATCAACCAGAATGCATAAATGTAAGTGCAGTTACTCAAAATCATAGGGAGATGTGAAGGTAAAAGTATATTTTTGCCAGTGAAAAAATTGTATTGCTAAGAAGTATACTGACACTTAGGGCTTTTTTTGGAAACTGTTTATGTTTTGTTCACCTACCAAGTGAAAAAAATTATGATTGTGATTCAGTGTGTCCTGACCACTGCCATAATAAAGGCTGTCATTATTAAGACATGCAAAAATCTGTTATGGCACTGTAAAGTTATCTTGTTTTGCTTCACAAATCTCACTTTTCATATTTAATTTAAGAGAACATTGGTTATTTCCTGTGTCTGAGTAGCACAGAGTAACAGCCATGCCTTTTGAGTTGACACAATAACTGTCTATTCAGCAGCTATGAGATACTAGACGTGGGACACCCAGAAAATATCTGTTCTGTGCCACAGAGCATCCTGCACAGATTTCTGGGAATTCATAGGGCTAGGAGGAAAGGTATGTCAAACCTGTATATGGCATATTGGCTCAAGCCAGGAAGTACTATAGCAGCGTCCGTGGAGCATTGCGCTGTCTGTCCATGGGACTTGTTAGTGATAGCAGCCTTCAGCAGTGGCTGCACTGGTTCCAGGTTAGAACCAGCTCACCCAAAGGCATCTCACAAGCCTCTGTCCCTTCCCTCGTACTCTTTAGGATTGGCTGCTTCTTCCAGTAGGAGTTCTCCAAACAAAGCAGAGATGAAACTTTGCAGAGAACCAGCTCAGCACCAAGCTGTTCTCACCTAACTTGCTGTGACCATTAGCTACTGCTTCCTCCTCAAATGTTACCTCTTATGGCACTGGTGACGTTGCCACTTTGTCATTAGCTTGCAAAATATCCAGTGCCTCTATGTCCTTTCTCCAGGGGAACCCATGTTTTCTGATTGCAAGGACAGTGATGAACGAAGCTGCAAAGCCCTTATACCCATCAAGTCTGAGGAAAAATTTATGCCGAAGCTGCCATATAGGACCGGGAAATACAATGCAAGATCACTGTTTTCAACATCTTGAATAACAGAAAAAACATATATAATCCATGTAGTCTGAAGCTTCTTTATGTAGCTCTGGTCAAGAGGGAGGCCAGAGGAGTGAAGCACCTGCAAGCAGCAGCAGTGACAATTCAAACAGCACAACATGGCTCAGACACTGAGCCCCCAAAACACAACAAAAGACCCAACTGTAGCGGTGGTGCAACCTAAAACAAGCAACACTGCATGGCAGTGTTTCCATGCCAGTGTCATACGGGCTGCACTCCTGTATTGCACAAAATTCGTCATGAATCTGATGACCAGTGCTCATCAGATAGTCTTCCTCTGGTTAAAATATCCCCCAGTCTCTCCTCAAGTAATAAAATGGAGCTGCCAACACAGCTTGCAGTGCAACCAACTTTATTTGGCACAAACTATGTTGCAACACTTCCCACCAGCCTGTCGACTCGTGAGCAGTGGTGTCAGCATCACCATGGCAGCAGGGACTACCTTCTGAGCCGTGTGGCAGACTGAAAGTATGGATACCCAAGAAATGCTCCTTGCTCTGTCAGAGATTTCCATGTGACACAAATGAAAGCCTTCATCTTTTCCAGCTGTGTCTATGCCATGTATCTGGCATGAAACTGAATCTGGATTTGAATTCACATCCCCTTGGTATCCATTTGTCTCCTGTCAATATAGTGAATCCCTGAAGGCTGTATCCTTTACTTAATGTTCTACAACACCTACCAAAACAGCTGAGTATTTCAGACCCTACCGTCATAATAATGCAATCATATATGTTCTTCCTGGTGTCTGAGCCTGTCCTTCACCACATGTTCCTTCCAGTATTGCTAAAATAGGCAAGGTTTTCTGCCCAGGGGAGGTTCTGAGCTGTCACCCCAAAATGAAAGAAATTGTTAATTTTGTACCTTTGCCTCCACAAGGCCCTGGAGCAACAGCATCCGGATTAAATGTATTGACTTGCCTATTGCAAGAGAAAATTCCAGTGAGAAACCTGTTTCTACCAGTTCCAGGTGGCTAGCACAGGCATAGATGTTTGTGCAGTCTGTTGTTTTCTGAAGGAAATGGTCTGTCTCATGAAATTAAAAGAGGCTGATTCAAAATTATAGAAATCAAGAGAAGTTAAAAAATAAAGAACACTAAGTAAAGGTTAGCAAGCCATGCAGAAGTTTGGCTTCTTGCCATCAAAATGAAAGACAGCCACCAAAATTAAAGGGGCATCAAAGAATTCGTACGTTTTTAACTGAACCTCATGGAGGTAGAAAAGTAAAATACATTCATGCAATCAAGCAAATCTGATCTTTACCCAACAGCACATCTAACACATAGTAGAGGCACTTCCCCCATTTAATTGTATGATGCAGGCCAAATCCAGCTTAAAAGATTCCCTACCACTTCATTAAATTTGGCAGATGGCTGAGAAAAACACATTGTACCATTCTCAGCTCTCAGTTACATTATTACCGCTGCAACAAAAAATGCAATAGGATGGCACTGAGGGTCGTATTTCCCATGTTATTTGTGTGAAGGAAATAGCTGTGCCTTGCTCCTGAAGGGGGTGAAAAGCCCATCTGTGTCTGTGTTTCTGCATGTAACTTCTTACCTATGCACCATTTCCCCACTATTTCTGTGAATGCAAAGGAGGAGACTCCTGTCTCAGTACTGTGATCAATGCACTCATTGTCAGGCTAACAGAACTTGTTCCAAAAAGTTTTCATTTACAAGTTGAGGGTTGCTGTATGGGCTTTCTGCACTCATGAAGATTGCACCAAAAAGAATTGGCACAGTAATCTCTCTTGAAAATAGGGAGATGTAGTGTAGTAGGCAGCCGAATAATGCACAACAAGCATGTTAAGTCACTTATTTAACTCTTTTGGCAAAAATAAATAATTACACTTCCTTTCTCTGAAAGCAGAGTTTAAGAGCAAACGATTAATGGTAAAGACCGTTTTCGTGCCTGTGGCACACATCTGTTAAAATGCTCTCTAGCACCGGATAACCAAATCTTATTACATGCCTGGATGTGTTAATCTGTTGTCCACTGCCTCTGAACACCATTAGAGACAATGGCCTAGCTGGATGTGATTTGACCAGAGGTGAGCAGACTTTGCACTGCCTACATGAAGAGATGTATTAGATGTGTTCTTCTGGCATTTACTAAAACACCTCAGTTCATCTCCCAAATGTTTAAATTACAATTTCTTTGATGGGAAAGTTCAACAGGATTTTTAATTTTTGTATATGCCACTTTATTGAACTCATTACACACAGTGATGGTTTTGTCACATTTTTTTCCTCCCCAACCATAACTTTTCCTTTTAAAAATAGATAGTGTATGAAAGGGATATGAAAAGCATTTGCTACAGTATTGCTCAATATGTTCAATGTTGTGGCCTGGAATATTATATGGTCTGAAAACAGGAGAATTAACAGTATGTCAGAGTGATTTTGACTAAAAAATATGTCCAGATTTATGAGAATGGCATGGCTGAATCACTTAGAGCTCCATGGAAGGTTATGATGAGTTTAGGCGTTGAAGAAACAAACCAGTTTTTTATGAATTCCTAGTGATGCTGTCAAACAATTTAGTTGGAAGGAGTCAAGACAATATTTAGCATCTGTTCCCAAATGGACCTTAGAAGTGATTTCTTTTTGACATAGCATCATAATACAGTATTTGATGAATAGACCAGGTAAACTTAGCATCATTACTGCAACAGAGAGGGTACTGGGGAGGGGGCCAGGAGGAAGGAAAGGAAAAAAAAAAACACAGCAAGATATTTGCACACTCTAACACATTCAAGCAAACAGGCTAATTGCAAGTCACCATACCAATCCTGGGCTGCCTCTATCTCATCCCCAGAAAATGAGGGAAAGATTCACACACCTTCTGAGCTAGCGAAATCTCAGTTTGCAGCAGCTTCTCACTAGAGTTAGCAGAACAAGGAAAAAAAATACCCCAAAGTTAGCAAAATGTGTCAGCTCCCAGTGGAAAAAAGAAAAATCAGACCTTGTCTGCACACACAGCAACAGGTGGTGAGCTGTGTTTCCTGTCTCACCCCACACTGTCTGCTCACAGATGAGGTGCCTTTGCAGTGGCTTTTCATTTCCCAGCCTCCAAAGCAGCTAGAGAAATTCTTATGTTACAGAATGTAATTAAGGGGGGAATAGACAGACTGAAGACTGGGTACAATTAAATGCTGAAAGGGAGGGGAGGACATCTAGATGAGGCCACTACATTATGAGACTGTGTTTATCTGTCACATCATTTACTGTGCTCAGGCACTTAAAGGAAATAAATTATGACATAGTCCATAAATCTAATGCTAACCACTGAATAGCTAGCCCCATAAGTTTTACCAAGTCAAAAGAAAGATGTATTTCATAATCATAACTTCATACTGACCTAGACTTGGAGCAGACCTGAACTTAGGGACTTGTAAAACAGGAAATAATCTAATTGCTAACTGCAAGAAACAAATTTTGCAAAGCTGCTCAGTATTGCTGTTCCTTCAGAGTAGAATGCAGTTCAATAGGAAAAGCACTGCCATAGTAAGTCCATTAAATAACCCTACTTGAGCTCAGATGTGCAAGAGGTAAAAGATATGATTGAAACAGATTCCTTTAGTATTAATGGAACTAAACGAAATAGATAAATGGAAGAAAAGTGGAGTAGCACAGAGAGTGCAGCATTCTGCCACCATCATACTCCATGGCAATATTCCCACTAACACAAAGGGGCTGGAAAGGACCTGTCATCTTGTGAGATATCTTGAAAAACAAAGAGTACCTGTGATTAAAAAGAATGTAAAAGTTTGAAGACTGTCTAGTGAGTCTTTTTCCAAGAGCAGAGGGCTGCAAATAGTTCAAAATAATGATTTTCAGCTTCACAGTGTCAATAGACACAGGAATGGAGGAAAAAGCTGTAGAACAACATCTTAAAAACCTAAAATTGACTTATGAATTGAACATAAGCCAGGAGATGAAAGCAGTGGGACATATTTCATTCCAGTTTTGCAGAAAAACAGTCCCTTAGGGAGTAAATCTGACAATGCCAAATCCATTTTCCATGGCAGGGTTATGCAAATAGGAGCACAGAGCCAGGATTTTTCTGGGGAAGCTGGTCACAGCTTTCACTGGGAAGAGAGCAAATTGAATGGGAGTGAGGCATTCCTGCAGAGGTTAAGGTGGGGCAGGCTGTTCCCCTTGCTATAGAGCTGCATGTTTCCACACCCAGAGATGATGTTAAGCTTGGCTCCAACTCTAGCTGTTCAGTTAGTTTTGGGGAATGCCTCGGGGCAGTAGAAGGCCCCTGGCACAGCAACAGCCATGCAGGTGCCCAGCTCAGTCTCAAGTATATGTTGCCCAGACACCTCCGAAGGGAGGTGTTATGGAACCAAGTAATGCATCACTGAGAAAGGTGTAGTTTAAAGGGGAATAACAATTTAGTGTGCAATCAGTCTGAGATCCTTAATTTTTGCGCACAAAAGAGCTACTCATCATCATAACTGAACCAGAGAGCACTTTCAGTAGCAATTCCACATGGAAGAAGACTGTCACCTTCCTGTTTTTAACCCAGGCCCTCCCAACTGCACTTTCCATCAGCAACCTGCCCATCTTTTGCTTTTTTTAATGTATCCAGCTCAAAATCCTACTCTTTTACGATTTTAATAGACAAGTTATCATTGAGATATAAACAAAAAGCAGGAGAAAACTACAGAAAAGAGCATGGATCTGACTCCAGTAAAAGAGAAGGGCTGTGTTAATTTGCTGGAAATTCCGTTTTCTCCCCTCTCTCTCAAAACCGTATACAAATTAGACATTTACCTGATAGATGAGTATGTTCCTTTCTTAGGGAAAGCACATTGCTGGAACTAGAGCTTGGGTAAGTTCCATGTAATGTGGCAGTTGCCAAGGAAACTACTTGTTCTTAATTGAATAGTAGAGAAAATATTTGTGTAACTTATTGGCACATAAATTAAAGTTGCCCTTGAGCAGCCTTAAACTCACACAACTTTTTTTTCTTTTTAAGCAAATTATCCCAGTTTCTTAGATTTTCTTTTAGTGCCTAAATATAATGGAAGAATCACACCATGTAGGTGGCCTCTTCTCTGACTCTGACCACTGCTGAAGTTGCACAGTGCTTAATTTCAGGACCTAAAAGAGGAAAAGGTTGATTATTACAGAGGCAATGACAATAAAATGCAAATCAAGTATGGACTAGGCAGGAAAAAGGTAATAAAATAAGCTGTTGCAGATAAATCTTGTCCCTGAAAGACTGTCACATACTCAGTGATAACAGTGATCATAACTTCAGTTTGCCTAACCTGATGTAGCTCCACTGAAGTAAATAGAATCATGCTGATTTACATTTGCTGAAACTTTTATTTATTTTTGTCTTCAGCCTGCCACACGTTTTTACTATTTATTCAAATTGGTATTGGTTTCTAAAGGAAAAAGAGGTAGATTTCTAAAACAAGGGTTGAGTTGCAAAATCTGAGTCTGTAAACCCCCAGGACAGGCTGGTTAAGTTAAGCCATCCTCTGCTGCTACTGATGTGAAGGATCCAAAGACTTTGCATAGCCTCTTAGCAAAGGAAAAACTGGGATGGACATGGACTAGATCACCTTATCCTTACCTTTTATTCCCTGTATGTCTCCTAACTGGGATGCTGCTGGGAAACAGGGGAGTAGCATGGACTAACTATACCAGATGTTGAAAGTGTATGCTCAGTTAAGTCATCCTTTTGCAGTTATTTCTGGCAGGGGAAAAAAAAGTTCTTAACATCTTGCTATTTAACAGGAATTGTCAGCAGGGAGGTGTCCGATAACCAAATAGATTATACTGCTTGAAAAACATGCATTTTTCCTTTATCTCTCCCATACATAGGATGCTTATTAAATACCATCTATAATATTTTGAAACCTTAATGTCTAATTTAATTGAAGGTTCTCTGGAATGATCTCATTAAGTGCTTCTCAAAAAAGGAGGTAATAGAATAAGGGTAATTAGATTTAGATCTTGTAAGAAACCAATTAACACCAGAAGACATTAAAGTAAACTATTTAGCTTTCTCTTGGTAAACTGTCTTCTCTTAAGCTATGTTCTTACTATTTTGGAGATGAAGAATGGTTCTTCTACTTGTCAGATCCTTCAGGACACCAATCATCATCCTGGATTATAGGATCCCTAAAATACAGATGCTATATTAGAAGTCTGCGAAAATGCCTTTAAATAATAGACCACTGTAAAACTTCTCATATAGTTCTTTGCCACTAATTGATTTCATTTTCTTAATAAAATATGACTTTTAAAGCTCAAACAAAGCAGATTCTTATCCAAATGAATTCTCTTTCCACTAAAGATGAGGGAAAATAGCGGTGAGCATGGTGTCCTTTCACTCAGTTATAAGTTAGTGCACAATTCAGAAAATCAGATAACCGAGGAAAAAGGTTGGTGAATTCAGGGTTATGTGTTTATCAGATGAACCCTCTGAATAAAAATGTAGCAAAATGCTATTCGACCAGGGTAGGGAGCCCAAACATCATCATATAGGTGACCCTGTCATTTAAGTTGAACTTGTATTAATAATAGTCCTTAACAAGCTGTCAATCTTTAAGGAGAGCCTTTTGTGCCTTTTCTCTGATGCTTTTGTGTTCGCTTACTCGACGGCCACAAATCAGCCCTAGCTGTGTTGCGGTCAGTCCTAGGGCAGCTTGGGAAAAATGAAGCTTCTTTCTCCTTGTCTTCCCTGGGCTATTGCTTTTTTCCCCTTTCTTTGCCTTTCACTGCCATGCAAATCATAAAAATTGCAGGCTGGGGGTCAAGCTGCGTAAAACAAGCAGACACCAGTTTCCTCTTTGTTTCAGTGCAGAGCACAGATGGGAGGAGGGAAACTGCTGTTCCAGTGAGATAACTGCCGAATAGAAAATCTGAAAGTATCCTGGTGACACTAGGAAACAGGGTGTTTTTCAGTCAGTAGAAAATCCAGATGGATTTCTTCATACTTGCTGATCAGTAATAGCAAACAACTGAGTAGTTAAGCTCTTCTCCACTTTTCCTACCTTTTATTGTTAAATAATTAAAACAAAACAAACCAACAAAAAAACCCCACACAAGAGAACGTCCCACTATGCTGAAGACCAGAAAATAGTCTGCAGCTTTGGATAAACTGCAGGAAAACCTGGGACTCTCAAAAAAACCCTGAAAAAACTGAAATGTGGAGTGAGAAATGCAAAGCTTACCTGGAATAAGAACACTGGTATCAGCTGCACTGTCAGAGTTGTATTCTTAGTTACTTCAAGGTACTGTGACACAGAGCAAGTTTCTCACTTGGCATGGTTTGAGGCTTTTCTCGGGACTGGGCTTGCTCACTGTCTCTGATCCATCTCTTCAGGCACAATATAAGAGTTCACCATGGTTTAAACTCCAGCAGGCTCTAGAGACAGCAGACCAGAGCATGTTCTGTGCCTCATAGGCTCCAACCAGCCTTTTCATAAAATCTGGGTGGATGCAAGGCAGAGCCAAGCACACCACATCCCTGCAGGTTTTGAGCCCTGCCTGCAGCCCGGTGTAAGCAGTAATGTGGAAAGACAGCATGGGGATTAGGGACAGCAGGATCTCTGGCGTGGTGATGCATCTTCCCCAGCCCAGTTCACAGCGTGGTGCAGCATGACCTGTGCTGTCCAATTGTTCTTGCTGAGCTTGGTTGCAACCCTATGCTCCACCATCAAAGCAGCACACAATAGTGAGGGTGTTTGCAGAAAGGCTTCTCAGTCTACCCAGTGTCACTAGATTGAATGCTTTAGGGTATGTTCAGTTTACCTTGATTTGCATTGAATCACAGTTTCTGCAGTGACTGCAGTACCAGTTCAGGTTATGACAACTCTTTTGACATTTCACTAGTCTAAAATCCCAGTTATAGTAGACTTAAAGCATGTGGGCAGCTGGCAGTTCTCATGAGAGGTAGAGGTGAGTGGAGGAGAAGGAGGAGAGAGAAAATATGCCTTTTCTTTCAAGTACCTTCTTACCCAGCTTGCATGCACCTATCCCAAATTACCAGGAGCGTGCATGTCCCTGCTTATTAGAATAAGATGCGCTTGTCTCTTTGAGATGGAAATTCAAATTACTTTTATTAGCCATCAGCATTTTTGTTTTCCCCCTCACCCTTTGCTGTTCAGAAAAGAGGTATTTCCTCTGAAAGTTGTATTTGCCCTTGAATGCTCAACATCACAAAAATAAAAACCACAACTGGTATAGTGGTCAAGACAGAAAAAAAGCTAAGCTTCATCTCAGCACTGACACACAAAGGACAGCAGATTTGCAGGTGAACCATGTTTGGTTTGTGCAGCAACTCCTGTTTTTTTGTCACATAGCAAATCACTTTCCTATGTTCTGATTCTGCTGCCACTGGGATAATATTCCATACTTACATTTTGGTACAGTATTTAATTTGTGCAAAATACGTTGGCATCTCAGATAAAAGGGCATTTAGAAGTGAAAAGTATTTTATTACCATTGTTATTGTCTCCTTTGAAAGGCAATCCTCGGCCTGAAAAGACACCACCCCATGCTTGAGATGCAGCAAAGACCAATTCAATTAGAGAAACTACCTACCTCTACAAACTTTTGGAACTGAATAAACTACTAAGATCCAAATTCCACCTTTGGTTGTTAACAAGCTTAGTGAAGTGATGAAAGGCTTCCTGTCCCTTGCTTGCTTAGTTAAATGTAGTTTTTGTCGTGGTCAAGGTTGTTCCCTTTTCAGCTCATTTTTTCTGTGTATTTCTTATAACAAAATTTTTGAAAAGAAAGTGAAGGGAAGCAGCTAATTGCAATGAACTTCTTGAGTAACTGTGTAACCAAAATAAAAAGCTGACTGATGAGTCCTCTCAGCAACTTTGGTTTGCCCCGTGGTGTGCAAATCACATGCACATTCCTGTTCCTTGAGCCACACTTTGCTTCCAGGTAAGGCATCTTCTGTTTGAAAAGATGCATGGGAAAGAGTTGCTTCCCTCATTTCTAGCTCTCATCCTTCTACAGTTTTATACCAAAAAAAATCAGTTTCTGATTCTTTACCTTACTATAAAAGTTGATAGATGGAAGAAAACTAGTGACTATTTATTGATTTTAATCACAACGTGGACTAGCCAAGGACCAGCTAGTTGATACTAACTGTTGGTAACAGACCAGCCGGCAGACACTTGCATGGTAGGAGCGTGAGGCTCTCCTGACCCCCCCTGGATTCATGGCACTGAGCCACTGCTCAACCTGGGGAGGGCAAGCACAAACATTGCACAAAACGGGAAGGGGATTCATGCAAAACCTTTGAGAACTACTGGTTTACAAGAAAATCCCTTAATTTGTGACCTATATTACGTCTGACACCAGATATTCAAGGTCCAAAAAAAAAAAAGAAGCCTATCAGTTGCTGTAGGGTTCTTATTACATGCTACAAGTTGCTATTCACAGACACCACTATCTAATGAAATCAGAGCAATAGTCCTCTTGATTTGTTTTATCTATCAATAAGGCATTAGGCATTATTACAAACAAGGCATAAAGACACAAACATTCATCCTGCTGCACACTGAACTGGATACTTAGTCTATTGTCTGGTTTTGGCTGGATGAGTGTCTTGATGAGGGTGATCTATTTCCTAATGGGGTTAAATGGAAGCGGAATTAGGCCTCTCAAGTCAAGACAGTTATTATGGCTTTTTACATCCCATCATCATGTCAGTATTCACTGATCAGTGAATCAGTCTTTATTTTCCAAACTCAGCCTGAAAATGTATTACACCTAGGAAGGGAAGTATGGAACATTCATATGCAGAAAGTATTTTTTGTAATTAATCTAGATTAATTTTCTTTTCACATGATAGGTCATACTCAGAAGCAAGTGCAGGACTCAGGGCTTTGCAGCAAAATACCTTGCTGTTTCTCAAAACTAAATCAGGTACTAGGTTTTTATTTCCTGATTGTAAAATGAAAAATGGACTGTAGATAAGATGCTGAAGAATACAGATTTTACTACTGAGATGCGGGGTTTGATTTAATTTATTAAGAAAATGCAGTTAACAGGTTTTAGCAGATGAAGTAAAAGATTTTCTTATTCATTATTCTTGGGTATGCCAAGGGAGAGATCACAGAAAGGCAGTCTTTTAATAGCAGACATTGGCAGGGATTTAAAGACAGACTAACTAAGAACAGTCTGGAAGTGGGACCTTTATCAGCAGAGCAGGTAATACTGCTCTTAGTAAACTACATGAGGAAATTTGCCAAGGCTGCAGGGTCTGCAGGTCATCTGGAGGAGCTGTTTGAAGCTTTATCTATTTCAATAAAATAAAAAAATAATAACACCCTTTTCACATATTAAAGCCCAATGAAAAGGGCACTGTCACAAGCAGATTTTCTGATAATGGATAGGCACAGGTGGCTTCCTGTAGTTAAAGCAGTTAAAAGCATCTTGGAAACATTGAGAAGGAAAAATCAATGGCCATATCAGTTTCATTTTTAGAAGTATTTTAGAATGGTGTTGCCCTTTTGTACATTCATCATGCACTGACATAACATTAATTACAAAGCATATGGAACAAGCACTCTTTATCACTTTCCTGCATCAAACTCATTCGCATACAACTTCTGCCATCTGTTTCAGAGAACGTGGAGATTGCTACACCTGCAGCCAGCAACTATTATCTAGGCTGATCAGAAGAACTTCATATTCAGTTTGAGAAGCCAGGCCTGAAATAGGAATTTAGGGAAATAAGCTGCTCATTTCCACTGGGCAAGGATGCATAAGAGATCTAACCAAGAGAAAACTTTGTAGGTAGGAAATTCTAGGAGCAACTGATGACTGTCACCAAAATAATCTTTGATCCAGAGGTAATCATAGATCTTACATGGCACATCATCAAATGAATATCAGGTGTTGCTGACCCAGGGCAGGAAAAGGAGGGCACTGCTACAGATGGAGGCAGGAAGCCCAGAGATTTCTCCCACATGTGCATGGGAGAATGGACTTTTGACTCCAAACTTGAGCTTCTGAAAGAATCAAAGAACCATAGAAATATCCTTTGGACCTCTGGCATATCACCAGGATGAGATCATGTCAACTGTGGCTTTGATTTAGCCAGGTTGTGGAAACCTTCAAAGGTGGTGATTGAAAACCGTCCTGGCTAACTCACTCCACTGTTGTGCCAACCTCCTGGTGAAAGTGCTTTTCTCAATGCCCATCCTGGACAATCTATGCTACAGGTTGTTGCCCTTTCCTCTTGTCTTATCATCTATCACAGCTAGGAGTAATTTGGATTCAGTCTTATTCACTTCTTTCTAAGAACTTGTGGGTTGCTATCAGATCAGTTCTTCATCTCCTCTTCACCAGATTAAACAAGCCCAGCTCCCTCAGCCCCTCCTTACAGGTTCTATGTTTTAAGTTCCAATATTTTGGAGCCCTTCATTGTATTTTCTCCAGTTTTTCTGCATCCCTTTGGATAGAAGGCCCAACTTGCCTTCTCCATGACACGAGCACAGCCGGCTACCATTGAGTCTGGCATGCACCGTAACTTCTTGGTCCTTTTCATCCGGGTGTTGTTGAGCCTGTCACAGCCCAACCTGTACTGATGCACCAGGTTATTCCACCCCAGCTCCAGAACCTCACGATTCTCCTGGCTGAACTTCACAAGGCTACAGTATACCCAGCGAAACATTTATCCTGGTGTCTCTGGGGTGAAGTCTGTCTTTCAGTGTGTCAGCCACGCTCCACGTCTAGTGTCATCTCCAGTTTGCAGAGGGTATGCTCAGTGTCATTTCCTAGGTCACTGATAAAGACATTGAACAATAATAATCCCAGTATCAATCTTCAGCATACTCTGCTTGCAACAAGCTGCCAAGCCATGGTTTGTTACCATTTGGTACAGAGGAATAGCCACTGGATGTTCTGCGTGTGGACAGCTGGAAATAATACTGTCATAAGTGGCCACTTAAGGTGGCTTTTAGCAGCAAGTTTGGGAAGTAGCTGTGATTTCAGCAGCTGCTCTGCAGTGACAAGCCAAAACTCTGCAACAGAACAGGGCTGAAATGTGTGCTGATGCAGGGCATTCTCCCTCCAAATTAAACCACAACAAATATAGTGAGCTAGAGGGAAATAACAGAAACCCTAACCCCCAGCAATAACTGTATTCTTAATTTCATCAAATTTCATGGAGGGGTTGAATGGCATGTTTACCGGCTGAGACAGATGAGTGGTAGAACCTGAAGCACAGGACTGACAGGGATTCCTCTCAAACCTGTGGACATCAGTGTCTCAGTCTGTCTGGTTCTTGTGTTAGAGGAACAGAAAGGAAACAGAAAATGAAATTGAAACAGTGGAAATTGTAGCAAAATAGAAAGAATCTACACATTTTCCACTTCACCAAAATTCTTCCTACTCCTACACTTCCCTGAGTATTAGTTATTTTACCCCAAGTATTTGCTAACACACCGAAGAAGCTCAAAGTATAACATGTGCTCTTTCCCAGCCACTCTCAGAAATGGAAACAGGACCCATGGGATTAATTATATTAGTTATAAATCCTTAAATGTTCCTTTGAAGATATATTTTCATTGAAAGGAGCTTTGATTAAATGTGTTTCTTTAAAGGAAAATGTCTGTTATATTATAGATCATCTCCCACCTCCCTTGCAACTGTGATCCCATCACAACAACTCATTTCCCTTCAGGAAAGACTGTAAGGCAGCACAGGTAATACAGTATGGCAGAAGAGTCCAGGCTGTAAAATCAAAAGGGAATACAAGATTCATTTTCCAAGACACATAATTTTGTGTCAACCAAAAAATATCAGTATTTACTTTCCTTAAAACAAAACAAAATTAAACAAAACCAAAAAAAGAAAAGAAAAAAGAGAACAGCACAATATTTAAATATCTAGAGCACTTCCATTGGCCTGAAAAGAGAGAGGAAAAAAAAATCAAAACAGCTAAACTAAACTAAAAAAACCAAATAAACAAAAAAAATCCCCAAAGGAAACGTAGGGTAACTATAGTTCCTTAGCCATCATTGATTTTGAAAAGGATTTCACAAACACATCCAGTTAATATAGGCCTTCCTTCAGGAAGGAATCATGAGAAGTGTGAGCAGGTGGTTGTCAAACTTGGTTTGATTCCTTCTGGCTATTTTGTTCCAGATTACAGAGGAGTTGGACTTGCCTTCCATGAACAGCAGAAACACAGAGTAGCTGTGAGCTCCGTAGCTGTTGTCCAAGGGTATTTACACTTGCAAGTTACTCTAAATGTTATGGGGAGGGGGGAAACTTCAACTGTTGAACCATTTATGAATTGTAGACTGAGAACCTCACAGTGGTATGATCAAAACTGCTTTTGGAGGCAGAAGGGTACCTTAGTGAGAGAGCTGCAAGAAAACTTGTGAGAGATGGAGTGGGTGCTGGAGTGTCAGAGGGCTTCCCAAGGGGCAAGGAACAGGAAAAAAAGAGCGGTAGTGAGCTGGAACATGTGTGAGGACAGGAGAAAAGCTAAGGTGGGACAGTGACGGTGTCAGGGAAGGCCTCTGAGCTGGATAGGAAGCTGGCCCAAAGTGGTCAGCATGGCCTCAGAGAGTGCAGGGGAAATTGGAATGTCCCTATTCCTCCCTTCAGTATCCCTTTCCCCTCAAGGCCTCAGAAAGTTCCATGGAACACCAGTCCTCTAGTCTCAGAGCAAACTGAGACCCACACACTGAGCTCTGAGACCCACACACAGGCACCCCATGGAGCTGTACTGAGCAACTTCCCAGCTCTCAGGGGAAAAATAAGCAGTGTGAAAACTTCAGGCAAGTGTTCACTGCTTTGATTCACTTAATAAGCCATTCAGACAGAGGAAAAAAACCCCAAGCCAAAAAAAGCCCAAACAGTGTCTATCATAGAAAAGACTGTATTTAGTCAAATGTTGAAAAGAAGCATGAGCTAGACTACCAGAATATCTGAATATATTGCAACCCATTCCTGGAGCAGAGGTGCCAGGAGAGAGGGACATAAAATTTATTGAACAACTTTGTGATGGGATTTGGGTCGGGAGATTAGCATACTGTGCACTCACTCATGCAGCTTCTCTCTCTCTCTCAGTGCAGTGAAGTAACATAAGGCATGGCAGGGCAAGCACTATTTTGTTCTGAGCCTTTCTCAAAACACCACGGAAAACTGAATTAATTCCTCCATACAAACTATTTCTGAGGTATCCCAGCCACTGATATTTTCCCTCTTTAACAAGAGAAGGAAGTGATTCTGGGTACTGAACTTAGATGTAATATTTTTCATAACATCACTGAGAAACAGCCAAGTCCCTGAGCGCATACTCAGGTTACTAAGAAGCACAGGCAGTGCAGGTCAGGGTCCCCTGGCAGCATCAGAAGGCTCTATCCCATAGGCATGGTGGCCCTGACACCATGGTCCAGTTCCGCAGTGCTCTGTGTTGATGGGAAGCTTTAGCTCTGGGCTGTGGGACAATATCCAAGTGGTCACCCGGGCAGAGCACTAAACTCCTTGGCTACTGCAGTTACCCCTTAGTCTTTGCCTCAGGGGAGAGTGGCAGGGCACCACCGAGGAACTCTGCACTGCTCCCAAGTAGTGATGGGCTCTCAGTGGGGCATGAAGCAACCCTGTTAGCAAGAAGAGCTTGTAATCTGGTTGTAAAGAATGCAAAGCACTTTTGGATTCTTCTGGATGAATGACAAATAAATGACAACAGTGAAATTATTAACTGGCTGACATAACTAGCTCATTCACACTCCCAGATCTGCTTGGTATCTGCATGACCTCACCTCTGCTTGGGAGACAAAGTTTTTACTTATTGGTTGGCCAAATCCGAAAATTAAAAAAAAAAATATTTTTCTGGCAAGAGGAATGAGCAATGACAGCAGTCTGGGCAGGGCAGTCCACTGGCCAGATTTGTCAGCTCAGGAGATGACTTCAGCTGGAATTAGCTGAGGGAATACCGCCCAGAGACCAGGCTAAGCAAACAAGAGCAAGCAGCGGGGAGGGCACCAGCCTTCCCTCCTGAGAGAGGGGACAGACAGGGCTGTGCAAGGTTTCTGTGCGTGGGAATGGTTGAACAGTGCTCGGTCACTTTCAGCCATGGGAAGGAGCAATTGCGTATGATCTTCCAAGCAATGCCTTGCTCAATGCAGGATGGATTTCAAGTGAAGCATGATGTAAGAGAGAACAGGTCTATCACTAATTTCTCTGATTTACAGCTACAGGTTCATTATTGTGCTTACATTTCATATGACAGGCTGTTATCTCACAGGGCCTAGGCGATGACCAAAACAACCATACACAAAGAGCAAAGAGCTGAGTAGGCCTCATGATGGCAATAAACCAAAATAAAGATAACTCATTAAATGTGAGGAAAGGGTGTTTCTTTTAAAACTTGTTCCATGAGTGCACAGGCAACAGCCTCATGGTCAACAAGCACCAAGCATTGCTGCAAATCCTTTGTCACACATAGCAGGCGAGAGATGCTCATTGGCAGCCACACAGGAGACACACATGCGTCCAAGAGCAGGGTCCCCCCCCCCAGGCAGACCCTCTCCTGTGGGCAGCAGACAGAGGCTTTGGAGAATTACTGATGAGGTACCTGCTGTGCCCATCATATCAGCCCATCCTGAATGAGCAAAAAACCCTTGCCATACTGTCTAAGCCCCTCTCTTGGGATACACAAGGGGATTGCCTGGGGTACCTAGGGAAGAGAAACTGTTAAAACAGCAAGAGAAAACTTTGGGTTCTGATAAGAGGCATTCAGGTACCTCACTCCATCCATGCCAGAAGGAATTAGGGACCTAAGCAGCTTTTCGAAGCTTGCACATACCCATTGAATGAGGAATTTTGTCGTTTCAGGTTATTACTATATTCTTTTATAGTCAGCAACAAAACCCAGTTTAAAAATAGGAAGTGGTTGCAGAAAGGCAAGGGGAACAGGATGAGTTTTCTGTTTGCTTTACACAGGAACTTGGCAGTCTTGTCTCTGCTGACCACAGTGCTGCCAGTCATTCCTGTGACCCCAAAAGTCCACTTCATCATTGGACAATCCTGTACCACCACCTGCACCAGAGCCATCTCTTGGATATGAGCTGCAAGGGAGCATTAATTTTCTGAGATGCAATGGCATGTTCAGGAGGTTGTCTGGAATCCGAACAGGTCAGCCCACTTTTCCTTTCTATTAGCTAATTTTGCAAGTATTGATGGCCTAATTGTTGGTACGGTCTTGCTAGTAGAGCTATATCATATTCATGATGAAATCTGATTCATCTCCATCCTACAAAACTCATGACTCAACAAACAAAGAAAAAAATCCTTATTTGGATAGACGCTGAATCTGTTATTTACACTTCCTTGCTTGGAGACGTGTTTTACTTAAGAGGTAGGATAATTTATTATCCAGAGCTAGGCCTCATTTCTAAAGTTGATTCAAATATAGAACTCAACTTTCTCCAGATTAAAGATTTTTCTGTTTAAATCAATTTGTCTATTATTACAAAATTTAAAGTACACCACTCAACTAGATATTTGCACTTCTTCAAAGATCTATAACGTGAACAAAGGTTGCCCATTGTTTCCTAAATGGCCTCCTGGATTATTGCCTGGGATTAAATGCATAAGATGATATTGGACCATCTGTGCTGTGCTTTGCTATTATTTTATTCTGAAAAATAAATGAACAGAAGAAGGCATTATGGTAGTTGCATCCATCTGTTAAAGGGCATGAGTTAAGTCAAAACCCAGTGTAATTCAACTCTTAGCATCATTTTATAAGATCTTCTTTCTCTGAAAAAAATAAATAATGTGCATTAATATTTCATTATTTGTAATGTGATTTCTCAGCCTCTGTCTAGGCTTGGAAAATTTATAGTGGAGCACATAATATCTAAAATATGCTGACTGTCAAGAGTCCTGACTTTACTCTGGCTTGAGAGGACAGTTACTTGTCTGATCAACCTCTGTAGTCTTTTAGAATAAGAATGGGACAACCTCTGAATATATGTATCACCCCAGTGTAATAAACAGAACACTGTATTCCAGGTTATCCAGGTTATGTCTGTCCAGAGAAATAGTTTCTATGTGACCATGCTCCAAATAATATGATTTTTTAATCCCAAGAAATGTTTTCATTATGACTAATAGCAAATGCCACCAGGCAATGTTCAGCTATGTAAAACACAGCAAAAATGCAGTCACAGGTTGGCAGAGCCCGGGTGCAGACCTCAGAGCAAACCCCTCCAAGTGTGGGTGCTAAACTAGCCTCCACAAGTGTGAACGCTTCCACCTGACCACAATGCAAGGACGTGTAATGCACAATGTATCCTGGGAATCTGAGCTGACCACAGTGGCCATGGAATGTACTTGACATCACTGCCTCTCCATGCTACAGAGGACCTGGGCTGCACTGGGGACTGCAGGAAGTGCTGCCTTCCTCTGTCTTGTCAGCTGCAGCCACATCTGCAAAAAATTTTCACCCAGCTGATAAATTAGGGCACAGATTGAAACTCAAGCAGCTTCTGCAGTGTCGTTCTCTTCTATCATAGGTAACATTTCAAACTCCCACCAGGAGTGAGCATTCCTTTAGTCTGCGCACTTCTGCTTCATTCTGTGGATTTTCTTCTGGACACTGTCAAGAATAAGTTTTGCCCGTAAAGCTTTAGCACTTGGCAGTGTCTTTGCCACACTCAGTGTCCTTTCAATGCAGAGGGAGAAAGCTCCTTGAGGAAGGCCAAGACTGTTTCTCTGCAAGTCAGCTGCCAATGTGGCTGCCCTGTGATCTGCCCTCCCTGGGGATCCTCTTCGTTTGAGAAACTGGTCAATTTCCAACAGAACTGACAATTGTGTTTCTTTGGACTTGTTTGACTTGGGCTTCTACTGATAGCTATTTAATTCTGACCTGTCAGCAGACAGTGTCTGTGATTAATTGTCCTTATGAAAGGAAATACTATAGGCTTTTTGCAAATATGGTTTCTGTTTCTGTATGATTTCTCATTACAAATTATATCAAGTGAACTCTCCCTGGCTGCATACTTCACACTGCACAATGTTGTCTTACATTTCAGGATCAAGATGTTTCTTTCTCTTGATTTGTTCTGCCCTTGAGACAGAGCAATATGCCATGTGTGACAAGAGAGCAACTTCAGAGACTCCTACTTTGCCCAGAAGTGACAGTACAGAGATGGTATCTTATCTGTACTAGTAGGTCTTTCCCATGTGCATCAAGTCCTGCCACATTCTTTATTTGTGACAAACTACAAACCACAGCACTCTTTTTCCGTCAGACTTCCTACAAATTTCTCCCTATGCTTATCTTCATTTTGTATTCTGTTAAGCAAACCTCATCTGCTGTAAATGTTGCTCATGTAAATTACTGCATGTAAACATCCCCTCAGAGATGCTTTTGCAGTTGCACAGGATCTGTTATCTCTTGGGTCCCTAGAAACTTAAAAGATCAACACTTTAACATGTTGTTACCTTTCACATATTTTTGTTTTCCATTTTCATCAATAAATCATGTCCTCTACTAACTGAAGGGCAAGAAAAATTCACAACAGACTTAAAAGCTCAAGTTTTCTCATTTATAATACACACAAATCATAGAATCACAGAATCGTTAAAGCTGGAAAAGACCTCCAAGATCATTAAGTCCAACCTTTGACCAAACACCATCTTGTCAACTGGACCGTGGTACTGAGTCCCACATCCTGGCATTTCTTGAACACCTCCAGGGATGATGACTCCACCACTTACCTGGGCAGATCGTTCCAATGCTTAACCACCCCATTTGTGAAAAAAATCTTTTTGATATCCAGGCTGAACATCACCTGGTGCAGCTTGAGGCCATTCCTCTTGTACTGTCCCTAGCTGCCTGGAAGAGGCTGATCTCCACCTTGCTACAATCTCCTTTCAGGTAATTGTAGAGAGTGATAGGGTCTTCCCTGAAACCATCCCCTGAAATCCGTAGATACAATTTATATGTACATTATATATGTATGTATTATATATTAAATACCATATAGCATATAAATATGTATGTATATATATATAGTTTACACATAATAACTATAAGTAAATAATGCATAATGGTGAAACTATTCCAGGTAAAAGAGTTCTTGTTCTGTTTCTCAGTGAAGAAAGGCAAGAGAAGTGCTTTTGCCTGACATGTTTATATTCCTTACCTGACAGAGGCTGAGCAGTCAGGCAGCTGTATTGCCATACTTGGAAACTGAGCATTTTTCAGAGGTCAGTAACAATTACACATCACAGTATTGCAGCCTGAGTGGGAGTGATTTCAAGTTATCAAGTCTCGTAAAGGAAAGCTCTTTCATGTGGAGAGGCTGAGCAACTGGTTGAGCAGCTTTGAAATTTGCTCCCAACTGCCACTGGCCTCCCCTGAGATGAAATGAGCCATTTGTCTAATCTATGATAACTGCCTAGATCTCCCCTGTAGCAGATAAGAGACCTTGGAAAATGGGTAATTGAAAGCAGCCAACACAAAAATGGGGATGTGAATCCTATATATAAGCCCTTGCACTTTTTTCAGTGTCCTTTAATGTTGTTTCTATGCTTTCCACATTTGTTTGGCTCTGTCTCCACAACTGTTGTCTTCTTCTATTTTTCTCTTTCTCATTTTTGTTCCTCCTGACACTTTCTGTTCCACTTTCTTCATACAGTTGCCTTGGGTCCCTTCTTCCAGAAACCCATCACTTTGGCTTGCCACCAAGATGAACATCAGATACCTGCCCCTTGCTGACACTGCTAAAGCTCCACTACAACTTGTCTCCTCTGTGCATGCCTGCACAGTTTTCTCACTATAAAAATGGACTCTTCAAAGAGAAATTGCACACTATATAAGCTTTGAGCATAATAAGAAAGATGGAGCAACACAGCCAAGATTTTATGACTTCTGTAATATTCTGATATTTTTGACTCAAAGACACACTGTCACCAGGCTTCCTCTTCCAGAACTCAGAAGACACTCAAAAACATCCCACAGTCTCATTAAATGAAGACAGCATATATCTATCTGCAAGGAATGGAAAGCACATTAAACCTGTAGCCTCACACCTTAGGGACAGGAGCAAGACATGCAATCCTTCGGTTTAACTGAGGCATAATACAAAGTGTTAATGCATAAACATTTTTTAATAGAGACAGCGCCAAAGTGTCAGGAGGAAGCAGACTGCAAGTCACAGTAGTGTGAGCTGTAGGTTTTGTTAGCTTCTTCAAACTACCTGCTTTAAGATGTGTTTTATCCATCTCCCTCACCCAGACTGTACAAACTTTACAAAGTCTGCTCTGACTTGCACCTTCTTGTAATCTCTGGATTGCTGTAGCAGTGGTGCATCCTGATCACATCCATTTTTTCTATTTCATGGTTCCAGCAAAATCATGCATCATATGGGTGTATGTACAGACTCTCTTCATCATTGCCTTCAGCCCTTGAAAAGAGGGCAACTCAACTGGTTGGGCTCAGAGAAGGTTATGGAATTGTGAGCCCTACAGTGTTCTCTGTCATTACAGTCATGCAAGATAACACATATGTCACATCTTAGAGTGCATTTCCATTAGCAGGGAAGTCAAAGTAATGAGGTCATCAGAGTGCTACAGAGAGGTTGATTCTTAATCACTACCCCTCCAATGCAAGCAGCCCCAGGGAAGGACCCACAAGTCACAGTGACTGAACATACCTTCTACAGAAATCACAGACAGCACATTCCTTCACATACACAAGAGACCCTGACACCAGAGGCACACCAGAGGGGATGGGGGCTGATAATGCAGCCAACTCTCATGACTTTATTATGAATCTTGTAGTGATCAATGTTTATTTTAAAGTTCCTGGAGTCATAATTTTATAGTTACCAATAACAACATCCTGGGAGCTGATGCTTAGTGATTATCCACTACTTCCCTGAATCTGCTCCAATCATGTGCCTTTCCTTCTATGTTCTTCAGCTTTCCCACAGCAGTTCTGCCTTTCATATTATCAAACACTAGAACAGGCTGCATGGGGAAATGGATGAGTCACCATCCCTGGAGATATTTAAAAGACGTGTAAATGTGGGGCTAAGGGACATGATTTAGTGGTGGACTTGGCAGGGCTGGGTTAAAAATTGGCCTCAATGATCTTAAAGGTCTTTTCCAACTTAAACAATTCTATGAGTCCGTGATTAAAGCACATGTTGCCCAGATAGACCCACATAGCTAGTCAGTCTACCTCATCTGCACGTGTGATCTGTTTCTCTCACTATATTACGTTTATAAGACTACAATCTCATCAGCCTGGTAAGACTACAGTCTCATCAACATGATAACTGTTACAGGAAAGGGACCCTGCTGGCTGGCATTAATTACACTGCCCTCCTTTTCTGGTTATTCCCCACATCTGCTTTCTGGTGCCTGGTCTGTGTCTGTGTGTGATTATGTGGGAACCATAGCATACATTTAAGATAAAATAAATATTTAGTCCTTATAGTTTCAAGGTAAAAGCTGAAACCCCAAAAAGTAATTAAAATCCCATGGTTTATAACTTGGTATAATCTTATGGCTTTTAAGCTGCTTTTGTGAATTTCTGGAGCCCGCTTTCATGAATCAGCTATAAAGTCCCATGGCTGAACAGTGGGAGTGGCCAGCAAATTGCTGGGGTAGTGGCATTGAGCCCAACAAGGCAGTTTGGGGAAGGTCCCTTAACTGTCCTCAACCCTGGCTGAGATGGCTCCCAGCCTGCCTGGGAGGGCCAAAGGTGAGGAAATAGCTAAGAGCATAAACCTGTGATAGGAGCACAGACACAGCCTGCAGGACTGGATGTGCAGCTGTACAGTGCTACAGTACAGAGGAGGGACCACAACAGCTCAGCCCTGCTGCTGCCTCATCATTGCTGTGGGCAGCACCAGCCACAAGCCATGCTCCTCTGAACCTTTTCCCACAAACCACTGCTTGCCAGCTTCTGCTAGTTAATTGTGTTCACTCTGTGTGTAAATCCCTGAATTAGAGAATAAAAAATATTACCTTTCTGCTGGTTGCCAAGGGAACATGCAGTAAAGTAAGTGAACTGAAAGCCTGTGCCAGAGAAAGAGTGGCTTCCGCTTCTGCAATGATGACCAGAGTGGTGAGCAGGGTCTGTGCACCAGTAGCAGCTGGGATCACGCCTGAGTGTAGGACCTCTTTCAACCTCCAGACCTCTCACACCCTATGGAGTCGCTGTACACCTGCAACAAAAGCAGAACTAGGAGAACTGAAAATACCTGAGATTGATCGTTTCTGCGTGAACATATTGACTCCTCAGGTTAGATCCATCAGCTCCAGGGAGTGAAATTTGTAACACCTCACAGACCATTGCTGCATATGGAACTCCCAAAAAATAATCAACCATAAGGGAGAGAGAGGAACGTACTTTCTCTGTGGAGGCTCCTGGCGTATGGGAGTGCAGCATAAGGAGGAACTCACGGGAAACTTGGTCAGAACTGAAATCTCCTGTTGAATTTAAATGTGTGTCAGTTCCTGATTAACCAAAATGTAGAGTCTCCAACTAGCCACAATTGTAAGTTAATCTTTGTGTTTTGTTACTACCCAAAACCCTGAGCAAGCCTGGACTTTTATGGTGTCTGTAGTAAATGGACAGGAGAAGATTAAGATAATCTAAAGATAAATAGAAGACAAGATGAGAAAAGGAGGCAAAATGAAAGATACAAATTTTGCAACAGGTTATTGAGCCACAGTGCAACCAAGTGTAGACCTCAGTGCATCTAATATCTGGTCCAGTGTGTTTCCCGTTAGCTTAGTGAACTCCGGTACCATGGCACATTCTCCTTGAAAGAGAGCACAACTCCTGTATCACCCATGAAGAAGCTGGATAAAAAAATATATGCAACTGTATAGCCTATAGGATATATTATACAAAAAGACCAATTTGAGTACCCTTTTAAAAAGCTTAGATAGCCCAAAGAGACAGCCTTTCTCTCAGGGTTCTGGGGATTTCCTTAAATTCATCAGAAAGCTGTTTAGTGACAGAAGCTGGTCAATAGGAACAATAGCAATGTTCTGGTTCCAGTTTCTGCAATCAAGCAAAGCAACGAGGGCACAAACTCCTGCCACTGAAACAGTTCAAGAAAACAGTCTTGTCTTTGTCTGAATTGCTTTTAAAGAAAAATCTGCAGACTTTTAAAACTAGCTCGGACTGATCATAGAATCATGGAATCAGCTGGGTTGGAAGGGACCTCCAAGATCATCAAGTCCAACCCTTGATCCAACACCACTGTGGTTACTAGACCATGGCACTAAGTGCCACATCCAGTTTCTTTTTAAAAATCTCCAGGGACGGAGAATCCACTACTTCCCTGGGCAGCTCATTCCAGTGTCTGATCACCCTCTCTGTAAAGAAATATTTCACCACTCACATGGGTCTAATCCAAACCAAGACATTTGAGAAATACTGATGCAAACATCTATACAGTAAAGACCCTATGAAACTGCAGCTTTTTGGGGAAATCACACTGAGAAGACATGAATTTCTCTTTCTAGATGCCACCCCATCTTCCATTCAGAGTCATCTGTCTTCAGCATAGAATGTTTTTATGTTCTCCTTCTATCATGCGTTTCTAGTACAAATCAGTGAGCAAAGTTTTTCTGCAGTTGCTATTCTCCTTTTACATCAGTCAATTCTGTTAGAAATCCTCCCCCTTTCATAATCTATAGAGTTAAAAAAATAAAATTAATTGAGGTGAATTTTTTATGAAGTAAAACAATGTATGTGAAATTTCCTGGTGAGACATACATTTCAAAGTGCAAAAGAGAACTAGGTTTGATTGCTCTCAAGTGCAAAACTTTCAAGCTGTCTAACTCACCTAATCTTCCAGACAGTTAGTGTTGCAAAACAATAGCTAAGTACCATAAATGAAGTTGGGACGATTGCGTCTGTGGCCACATGCAATTCTTTTAGAGAAATACAAACACAAAGGAAAACAAAGTCTGTACACGAAATGTTTGTTTAAAGGAGTATTCGGCTTCTTTGCTTGCAGAATTTGGATATAGCTATACTGCCTATGCTCCCTCAGGCAAGAGGCTGAGCATTTGCATGTGACACTGAACCCAGTGAGCACAAGTTCCATCAGTGGGAGACCAGGGTACAGCTGGGGTATGTGTAAGATTGCCACACTGGTGTCAAGGGAAATGAAGGAGACACCTCTGCCTTAACTGAAGAGGGAAAAATAAACCAACAGTCATTAGACCGCTTCAAAAAATAGATCTTTCCATTGTCAGCAGAAGCAAAGCAGATCCATCCCACACCCCTGGCTAGTTTTGCCCTCCTCACTTGTCATATATTGTCATTTGTTTTGGCTCTTGGCCATCCCATTCAGGGCTTTGAAGGTGCTTAAACTACAAGAAAAATCAACAGCTATTTGCCTAACATTGTTCTTACCCACATTGCTGTATTCTTTATTACTGTTCATTACATTCCTGCTTTCCTCATATTTGGACAAACCTTTCAAAGCAAGAGTCTTACATGTGAAAAAAAAAGTATGAAAACATCTTTCCTTTTATATTTTCTAGTTCTGCTTGTTCTGAGCTGGATTAGCTATAAGCACCTTTCATCCAAACTCTGCAAGTGCATCGGGACATGTGCAGGAGTTGACATGTATTTTAATGCATATCATTAAAACAGGTCCTGCAACCACAGGTAATTTCAAGAACTTTACAATGTTTTCCATATGGGAAAGCAGATGTACTGAGAGGTTGCAGGGAAATAATGTGACCATGGAACTGAGAGCAAGAGCCAGAAATGAACCTGCACTCTCTAAACACCAATCCAGTGCACTCTGCTGGGACTAGGCACTTCTTTATACTGAAAGACACTAAAAGGTCCCTGAAGCAGCAACACTTCTCATACCAGCAAATGAGTTATTATGTACAAGGTTATTAATAACTAAGTGGCAAAGAAAAGCACCCAGAAGGCAGAGTCATTGATCTCTCTGCCAGATATATGTTACAAGAGCGCTGAAGTGATTGACCCCCCCTCCCCAGGTCCCTGTACCCATTCAGTGCAGAAGAAAGGCCACACTAGTGGAATGAATGGCTGGGTTATGTGTCACTGCTGATAGCGTGTGGCCTGGTGGTACAGAGGTGTCCCTGGGATGGTATCCAAGTGCTGCTCTGACAACAGGCTCATTTGTCCACTGCTGTGGTGCTTGCACCTTTACCTCGATGCCCATGCCACATTGTGAGAATGTGGCAGATCTCTTTCTCCTGGCTGTGGCATCACGGCACAGTGAGGCAGGCTGGGGTCGGTAATGTGCAGACACAATGGCAGATCCAGTGCCTTGAGCTGCCACAGTGTCTACTACAGCCTGTGTCTACAGTGTCTACATGCAAATCAGACCCAGAAGTCTCAGGAAAGAGACACCAGAGAAAGAGGAACCTACAGAGAGTTTCCATATGTTTTAAGTGGTTTTCCTAGCAATTAAAATTTCAAAAATGATCAAACTTCACAGAATCCAATTCTCCAGGGCAATATTTAAATCACCCTTACCATGAGACCACCTCTTTTCTCCTGCACTTCTTGTCTTGCCCACTGCAAGCTTTCAGAAAAAGTGATGGTGGTTCTTCTGGGATGATGGGACCAGACCCTTTTGGCTCAATCTCCCAACAGGCTGCTTTAAGCACTGAATATCTCCAGCCATGAAGGGTGCCACCAGAGCTCCTTACCTTCTTCCACATCCAGCACTGTCCCTCCCTTCATGCCTGGCCTTTTCATAGAAAAGTTCTCCAAAATAATCAGGGGTTCTAGATGTGTGCCCCTTTCCTGTAGGGCCTTCCTAACAGAGAGGGCCTTTATTTCTGGGCTTGACCCTGGTGTGGAGTGGCACTCTTTCCAAAATCTTTCCCATGGCAGCAGCTGTAATAACCACTACTCAACCACTATCCATCATTTGCACTAGAAGAGGGAGGGACTATACCACAGAACAGTCATGCTCAGACACTACCATTACACACAGGAAGGGGGCTGAATTACAGTTCTATTATTTTTTCTTGACATTTGATTGTTCAACTTTAAAACTTCAACATTTTTGTCATAATGCATGCACACACTGAAGTTTTAAGAGCCATGTTATAGGAATTGAAGTCTTTTATCCATCAGAGAGGATGCAGGAACCCTGCCAATGTCCATATACAGTAGGATTTGTAAGGACATCTCTGCTTTGAAAATAATCAGACTATTTACACTGCTCACCCATCATAGAATCATAGAATCACAGAATCATGGAATCATAGAATCAACGGGGTTGGAAAAGATCTCTGAGAACATGAAGTCCAACCCTTGATCCAACACCACCATGGTTACTAGACCACAGCACTGAGTGCCACATCCAGTCTCAACTTAAAAATCTCCAAGGACAGTGAATCCACCACTTCCCTGGGCAGCCCATTCCAATGCCTGATTACTCTCTCCGCAAAAAATTACTTCCTAATATCCAACCTAAACCTCTGCTGGAAGAGCTTAAGGTCGTGCCCTGTTGTCCTACTGCTGGTTGCCTGGGAGAAGAGACCAACCCCCACCTGGATACAACCTCCTGTCAGGGAGTTGTAGAGAGTGATGAGGTCTCCCCTGAGCCTCCTCTTCTCCAGGCTAAACAACCCCAGCTCCCTCAGCCTCTCCTCATAGGACTTGTGCTCCAGTCCCTTCACCAGCCTTGTTGCTCTTCTCTGGACCCACTCCAGCACCTCAATATCCTTCCTGAACTGAGGGGCCCAGAACTGGACACAGTACTCAAGGTGTGGCTTCACCAGTGCTGAGTACAGGGCAAGAATCACTTCCCTGGTCCTGCTGGCCACACTGTTCCTGACACAGGCCAGGATGCCATCGGCCTTCTTGGCCACCTGGGCACACTGCTGGCTCATGTTCAGCTTCCTGTCAATCCAAACTCCCAGCTCCCTCTCTGCCTGGCTGCTCTCCAGTCACTCTTTCTCCAGCCTGTAGTTCTGCATGGCGTTGTTGTGGCCAAAGTGCAGGACCCGGCACTTGGCCTTGTTGAACCTCATCCCGTCGGAATCAGCTCAGCTCTCCAACCTATCCAGGTCCCTCTGCAGAGTCCTCCTGCCTTCCAGCTGATTGACACTCCCCCTCAGCTTGGTGTCATCTGCAAATTTGCTGATGATGGACTCAATCCCCTCATCCAGGTCATCAGTGAAGATATTAAAGAGAACTGGGCCCAACACTGATCCCTGGGGGACACCACTAGTGACCGCTGCCAACTGGATGCAGCACCGTTCACCACCACTCTCTGGGCCCGGCCCTCCAGCCAGTTCCTAACCCAGCACAGAGTGCCCCTGTCCAAGCCGTGGGCTGCCAGCTTTTCCAGGAGCATGCTGTGGGAGACGGTGTCAA
The DNA here is from genome assembly GCF_003945595.2 of Pipra filicauda. Classification (NCBI taxonomy): domain Eukaryota; kingdom Metazoa; phylum Chordata; class Aves; order Passeriformes; family Pipridae; genus Pipra; species Pipra filicauda. Next base: position 620,937 of record NW_024104584.1, on the reverse strand, counting down.
AGGCTTTGCTGAAGTCCAGACAGACCACATCCACAGCCTTCCCCCCCCATCCACCAGGGTCACCTGCTCATAAAAGGAGATCAGGTTGGTCAGACAGGACCTACCCTTCCTAAACCTGTGCTGGTTGGGTCTGATCCCTTGTCCTCCTGTAGGTGTTGTGTGATTGCACTTAGGATGATCTACTCCATAACCTTGCCAGGTACTGAGGTCAGGCTGACAGGTCTGTAGTTTCCCAAGTCCTTCTTGCAGCCCTTTTTGTGGATGGATGTGACATTTGCCAACTTCCAATCATTTGGGACCTCTCCAGTGAGCCGGGGCTGTTGCTAAATGATGGCGAGTGACTTGGTGAGCTCTTCCACCAGCTCCCTCATCACCCTTGGGTGGATCCCATCTGGTCCCATAGACTCGTGAGGATCCAGGTGGCTCAGCAGGTTGCTAACTGTTTCTTCCTGGATTACAGGGGGGTTATTTGGCTTCCTGTCTCTGTCTACCAGCTCCAGAGGCCAGTTGTCCTGAGGACAACCTCTCTTACTGTTGAAAACTGAGGCAAAGAAGGTGTTAAGTATCTCAGCCTTTTCCTCATCTTTGGTGACTATGTTCCCCCTCATGTCCAACAAAGAATGGATGTTTTCCTTGCCCCTCCTTTTGCTACTGATGTATTTGTAGAGGCACTTCTTGTTATCCCTAACAGAAATGGCTAGATTGAGTTCAAACTGTGCTTTTGTCTCTCTAATTTTCTTTCTACTTGACCTAACTATATTCCTAAACTCTTCCTGAGTAACCAGTCTTTTAGCACTCTTTTTCCCCCTAATTTCCCTCAAAATCTCCCTGTTCAGTCAGGCTGGACATCTTCCCTGTCAGCTCGCTTTTTGGCACACTGGGACAGCCTGCTCCTGTGTGTTCAAGACTTGCTTCTTGAAGCATGTCCATCCCTCCTGGACCCCTTTGTTTTTAGGGGCTGTTTCCCAAGGTACCCTCTGAACCACTTTTGTGAGTAGGCCAAAATCTGCCCTGAAGAAGTCCGGGGTAGAATCATCACCCAGTAATTACTCAGTCAGAAAGGTTTCATCTGAGGTGATCTTGCCTAACCATGTTCTCCCGCTGCCTTTAAATACTGCACTTTCTGCTTCGTTCTTACCATTGCTATTGCAGCATCGCTGAGCTTCAGCAGAGATTAGGGTTTCATTATGCAGGACACTGTTCCGCCGCTGAGGAGAGAGTATCTGCCACTGCGCACTTAAGTCTAAATCGACTGGACAGATAAAGGGGTCCAGAACAGGTGTACTGCTGTCTCGCTTCAGCAGCAGAAGAAAGAAATATAAGCACAGACAATACCATAAAATCACATTGGAGGTCTGTAGTAGAAGCAGATTTGTACCCCCAGATTTTCTCTCACCGTTTATCACGAGACCATCCTTTTATTATTTGCTCTCGAGACCATCCTTTTATTGTTTGCTCTCAGTCTAGAAAGAATGTTTTAAGGAAGTTTTTTATGGCTGTGGGTTTGGTTTGGTTTGGTTTGGTTTGGGGTTTTTTTTCTGTTTCCAAAAATACAGCTGCTATATGTGATTTAATACTGAGTTTTGAAAAGAGGTTTGCACCTCTGTCCTGTTAAAACACCTTTCTGGCATGCTTGTGCCTGTCACCTTTTGCACAAAATGTGCACAACTTCCAAACATGATGTAAAGAGCTCAGCTGCAACCTCTGCAGAGATCTCTGCAGGGATGAGACTGACCCTGAGACAGCGCTCTGATTATTTTGATTGCCTAGAGGTCTCCATCAACCTCCAGGGAACAGGCCACAGTGGTTGTTTTTTTTCCTCTCTAAATAGTTGTTTGAACTTAATAGAACCAAAATAATTAGTTGGAAATAACTATTAATAAAGAAGCATAGTTTTCATTTAGAAAAAGCAAAATTTTAAAGAAAAGCTCATTAAGTGGTGGTTACTGCATTTCTTGGAAAAGATACCAATCCCTCTTCCTTATCCACATAAAAACTTTTATCTTCAAAAGGGTATGATATTCCTCCCAAAAAAGGAAGTACATGTTTTTATTTGTGTGGTTACAGCACAACTGTGGGCAGTACTCTATTTTGTGAACTGAAAACCAAATCTGGTCTGTGGCTTGAAATGTCATGAAGATAATTATATTTAAACACACTAAAAACTTTGCTGCCATTCATGATCAGGATGTAAAAGGATTATCAGATTCTGTATGGATTGGCAGCTCTTGGTATTTTATCATGAGTCTCATTATATATCATAATTTTTTTCTGAAAGTCCCTGGTGCCAAATCTTGTAAACAGATAAAGGTCTAAGGTTTCATTGCAAAGAAAAAAATAGATTTCTACCTCATTTCTGGACATGGCTGAGTGAAAAAAAAAAAAAAAAAAAGGCAGAAAATATCTCCTTAGCTGCTTTTAATGATACCTAAAAATAACTTTAAAAATTCCATAGCTTTGAATTTTCTTTTAAAGACAATCTTTTAAGACAATGTTGGAAACTGACTCCTGGCTTTAAACTGACTGTAGTTAGCAACTTTGCAAACCATTTATGTTACAAATGCATAAAAACAATGGCAAAATAGAAAAACCTGAAGGAAACATTCAGCTTTCCCCAGCTGGTGTCCCGAGAAGCTGCAATGCTTGTCAAAGCGTCACGTGCTTATAGACCTGGCAATGGAATCACATTTGAACTGTTTGACTTGACTTCAGATTGGCCTCCCTTTCTCAGGTAACAAGGTATGGTCCTTATGAGCTGAGCTCACATCCAGCCTTCCTCCCTCCTCCTGCCCAGTGAGCCAGATAGGTGGGGAAGCATAAAGAATTTGCAGAGTTCACTGTAGGCTAAGAAGGCTGAGGACCACTGCACTGAAGTTGCTTATGGCCATTCATCAATCTGATCCATATGGTGTTCTGTGTCCAGGGTCAGGAAACACGGCCTGGTTTTCTTCTGCCTCCTGTTTACCACAAGCAGGAATAATCTCTGTAGTATGCATCCATCATTTGTCTTCTCCTTAGCCTTGCTCTGAAGAGCCCATAAAAACCATTACCATGTCCTTTAGGGGAACAATTATCCCCTTTAACTCTTTCACTGGTGATAGCAGGTTGCTTTCAAATGAGCCATCCTAATGCTCCCAGGCCAAAATCCTTATGGTTCACATTCTTAGTTTATACTGATGGAGTTTGGAAAGGTTATGCCAGAGAGTATTGTACCATTGGCCATATAAGCACGCTGTCTACATAACAACAATTTGCAAAACATAATTGTACTGTTTAAGTGTGTTATATGATTAGGGTAAGTAGGGATCTGGTACTGCATGCTGTTACTGTGCTGTCCTGCTCATCATTTCTGAGATCTATAGCACCAGGGAACATGATACCACCAGTCTACTACCACCAGTAATTTTCAAACTTAAACAAAGTATGTTGTCAGATTGGTGACCAAACTAATTTTTATGACATGTCATTTCTGTAAGGACATTGATTTATTTCACAGAAGGGTTTCCCATAGATAATGGTTGTTAGCTGGCTGAGTTGGAATCTGGCAGGATTAAGGAAATCTAAACTGACAGCTGGTTTTGTGCAAGGACGCATAATGTGGCTGTTGTTACAGGAGGCAATATGGGATGTCTGTGCACAAATGCATGACAAGAGGGCTTGCTCTTAGCTGTATACATAAGTGCAGCTTAGCAGTTAAAGCAGCACATCAGGACTAAATACCTTGCAGAAAAAACTTCATGTGACTTTTTCATCATGCAGTTTGTGGTTACGAATATGATTACGCTTTTACTTTCACTATAGTTGTCAGAAACAGATGTTTGAACTCTGGTCAAAATAAAAAGGAGCCATATTGCCAATTACCTTAAAGAGTCATCACTAAAGAGTGAGGATCTGTAGCTAAAGGAACAGATTACCTGTCCACATAACAATTGATACAGCAGAAGTGATGTGTCCTATCAGAAACAGCACCTTGAAAGCTGACGTTTCATTTGCCACCTCCTAAGTTTTATTTTCTCCAAGCAAACTGCCCCTCAACTGCTAAGCACAGACATTTAAAAACAAATGCATTTTCAATGGGACTGCACAGCTCAGTGCTCAGAGGCAGCACTGCCACTTTTGATGAGCTGAACAAGCACTGAGGCAGCTATTGGCACTGAAGGTGCCCATCTGGAAACACAAAGCATTTCTCCAGGTTTTTTTTTCAGCCAGGAGAGATTTTACCATATCAATTGAGCTCACAGCAGAAAAATATTAGAAATTGCTTTATTACAACTCTGTGTAAAATCAGAGGTTGTGCTTTGACATGTTTTGCACAAGTTTGACACTAATGAAGTTATGACAAATACCACAAAGTAACACACAATTTCCATCAGTCTCAGTGAGGCCATAGTTGAGCCCGGGATTTACAAAGTGCTGAGCACAATGCTAATGGTGTTTTGGTGACACTGATATGATTGAGGTATAAATGTACCACATGCGATTGACACTTGTCAGTATTGCCTAAAACAAAAAATGGGAATAGTGTTGGAAGCAATGAAAGCAGAGCGAGTGGATAAAGGTATGACAGTGGTATGTGCTGAAACCACTAGAGGTGGTGCCTGGTGTAAAACATGGTGATACAGGGCAGAGAAAGCATCAGGTCTTTGTTTGCCCATGAATGCTGCAAATCTGGAGTGCACCTTGCCTCTGTACTGGCACATGGAGGACATAGTTGCCTGGCTAGATGAGCAAGTCTGAAGAAAGGCATCCAGAGCACTCAGGGGAGACTGAAGCCCAGGTGTCCTTAGGGGTGCAATTTGGACTTATGCAGCTCCCAAGACCCCGTGTAGATTGCCCTGGAAGTGAAGCCATTTCTGAGAGCATGGAGTGTCAGGTAGACCATGCTGTGCTTGGGCAAATGAAAGAGAGCTGGTGTCATGAAATCTGAGATTTTCCTTCTGACACAAATGAGACAGAAGAAATTGCTGCAGTTCCATACAGGATTACCCCAGCACACCCTTGTAAACCAAAGTCAGATGTGCCCACACAGCTGCTGACCCATGAAGCATAACCTCAGGACTTCCACATTTGGCCATTCAGGGTAAATGGTTTTCTTACAAAATGGGAACATGGGAATAATTGCCTCCCACCTTGTCCTGCAGCCCCAGCATTATGGCAACTCTAATCCCCCTCAGCCATGTCCTGCAACAAAATCCTTTCCCTTAACAATTCTATGATTCTATGATGCATGAGATACCTTGGCTGTGAAGTTTTGGGTTTATGCTGCTGTTTGGGATAGAGATACGGCACAGATTGCTTTCACACTAGCTAACATAAACTTAGGACTAAAGACGATTGTAGTAAACAAGAACCATAAGTCCAAAAACTAAGATCCAAATCTGTTTGAAATATATCTCTTAGTGTTGTGCAGGTCCTTCGGAATCGTATTTTCTTCTTTAGTAGTTTGTGGATCGCTTATTTAAAATTTAATTTACTTCTTGTGTTGAGCTTGTTGGAAACTAAATTCTGGTCTTCTCCCGTGGAAATATTCTCCTTCCAAACTGCTCTACTTCTGTGTTAAAGCAACTGACTTACTTCTATTAACTCAACTTACCATCTGACCACAATTAATCCAGCTGTTTCACACATACAGTTTATCTTGTTTTCCTTACTGATTTTGATAGTAAAATGTGTGTGGATTAATAATACAAAAATATGTTCTCTTTTCACTGAAGTAGAGGTCAAATCAGCAAATCTCTGACCTGAATATTTAACTCTGAAGACAGAAAATGTACTAAAATCTTATTTAAATTATACAGCTGCTAAAGAAGTGATACAGCTACTGAAGAAGTGTAATTGGACTTGCTATTTTCAAAACAAAATTCTCCTGATATTTTCACAACTGAGGCCTTTAGCAAAGCATTTTTGAGCATGGGTCACTGAAAATCGAAGAGCTGCTTCTTGCTTTCTAATGAAGTCAAGAAACCATCCAGACTTGCCACAAATGTAAACAAGAACCAGGAATTCATGTAGAAGCTGAGAGGATGCATCATCCAGTTTTGTTTCCTGAATAAACTGACCGTGTGAGAACCAGGATATAATTTTAGGGAGGGCAGCAATTCTCTATTTCATGGGCCCAACTGAACACATTTTAATGAGAAAATGCCAGTTCACTGGAGCTGATTAATTCCACCTGTTTTCTCGTTTCCTGTTTGTTATATTCACCTTTGGGGGGTTCCCACCCATACTTTGGCTGGAAACAGAGACAGAGCTGTGCTCCTCTGGCATCCAAAGGGCCACATTAGGCAACTACAGCGGGTGTCACAGCACCCTCCATGAGGATCTGGGTAGTCCAGGTGGTGGCAGTTGTTCATGAGATCCAGAGGTGCATGATGATGTCCCCTGCCCATCTTTGGCAGATACAGACATTTTAAAAACTGCCTGCTTTCCTCCTACATCCCTTGATATGCTGTTCCAGACACTTCTGATTGTACAAACACCCATTTGTTTCTAGTTTCTTCAGACTGACCTCTGAATCATTAGGCTTAATCTGCTGCTTTACTTGATTACAGATGCTCCTGAATTCAAATATTTTCTCCCACTGCAGTCAATTATAGGCTAGGATCAAGTTTCTGCTCTATTTTCATTCCAATATACAAGAGCTGTGTAAAACTTTTGAAGGTTATTGCTGGGTTTTTAGCGTGAGTAGGAAAGCCCTGCATTTAAATAACTTTACTGTAATGTTACTACAACTTTACTTTTAATAACTTTTATATTAGGAATATAAAATATGAAAAATGAAGAAAAATTAAGACATTGCTTTTTTTTAAGACTCTTTTTTCAGCTGAAATGAGTGCATTCTATAGATACCTAGGAAGAGGGTCCAGCTACTATAGGGTGCAATATATATAATCAGATTTATTTTATGATCTGGTTTATGAGTATATGTAAATGTGTACCCAGTGAAATTGCAACACAAAAGAAAGTTCTATGAATTATTTATTATTTGCCTAGGAATCAACAACTATACATTAGGACCAAACAAACTTCTAACACTGAAAAAGTTTTTTGTATTAGGTTGGCTAACTTAAACTTTAAAACATAACACTAGTCTCAAGTCAGAACAGATATAGGTTAGCAATAACTTGAAACTTAACAGGTTTTAGTATTGGAAGGGATATCTTAAAATAAAACATGATTCAGGGAAAGGATGTTCCTTTCATGTTGAAAACAGCTTCCCAGAATATAGTTGTATAGCTTTTGAATAAATATAACAGTAATTGTCTCAGGAACGATGGTGCTCCTCTGCTTTGTGCACATCACAGCTAAAGGGGGTGGGAGACTGCAACAAACAGTTGCCCAGTGTGAGGAAGGTAGCAAGAAGGGAATATTCTTGAGCAGCAAGCAGATGGTGGGAAGGAGGAAAAGAGTCATAGCACTGGATTTTTGACAAATTTATGTTTGAAGTAGAGGCCTGTTTACCTAAAATTGGTGAAGATTCTCAGTACTATCAGCCAAATGTAGCAATACTGGAGGATCGGCTTCGAAGGTTTCTGAATCCCTCAGACACACAGAACAGGGTACTTTCCCAAAAGTGGGGTCAGAAGATGTGACATTCTTCTACTAACCTACTGCGTGACACTGAAATAGTTACTACACCTCACTCTTTCCCTTCTCGGCACGATTTTGGAGGCTTCACATGGCAGAGTTTGCCACTGTTTTTAGGGGCTCAGCTGAGGTCCCCGGGGACCCTTCGACAGGAAGCAGAGCATTAACCCCTTCTCGGCTGCTAGGAGGGACAGAGCGGTCCCTGTGCAGGCGGGAATCACGTCCCCGAGGGCTGTGTTTTGTCAGACTGGCTCCCAAACGCCGCGCAGGGTGTCCGGGCACTGCCCGCGGGCCTTCTGCTGTACGGGACGGGCGCTCTGCGGGGCTGGGCTGGGAGGCCCTGACCTCTGCTGGCCAGAGACTGAGCCCGTACCGCTCCTCCTCTGGAAAAAAAAAGGAAGGAAAAAGGGTGTGCTAACCCCCGTGCGTTTCTGCCCAAATTCTGCCTGCTCGCCTAATCTCTTCCTACTTTCCCAGGGCAGTAGCGTGTTTGGTACTGAAACGGCTGTGCGGTGCTTCCGTGGGCATCCAGCAGCTCCTGTGGTTGTTTTTCCATTAATTAATTATTTCAGATGCATGACTTGGCATGACTTTTCTGTTGCAGAGAGTTTTGTCAAACTGTAAATGTTGGGCTGAAATTTTCCATGCTTTGGACTTTACCTCACCCTGGGCCATTTTTACTCCTAGAAGTCTTGCTCTCGGGAAAACTATTTTGAGTGTATCCAAACACAGTTGTGCTGTGACCGACATGTTCTCTCGAGATGTTTAAACTCTGGAAACTCTGGAAGAGCAACACTTGAATTTTTACTGAGATAAGGCAAAAATGCTTTGCATGAGGCCTGTGACCTTTTGGCAAAACTACCGCCCTTTCAAATCTACCATTTACAAGTGCTTGGAAGGGAAGAAGGTTGAAGACAAGTGGAGAGTGACAACAGAGAAGGGTGACACTTGGGAGGAACAGCATGTGCTCTTGTCCCTTCCCTCTCAGGGCCAAGGCCAGATCAGGACCCTACATGCTCCCATGACTTGTAGTTAGCTTTTCTCAAGGCATTGCTGGTCAGTGCCTTTTGTGCAGAACCTGTTCTACACTGAGCAGGCTAACATTGTCTCTAGAGATTGGGCTGGCCTAGCAACAGTGAAAATATGCTATGTACCTAAAACAAACCGAGCATTGAGGCAGTGAGTGAAACCAGTATGGCTGACCAGAACCGCAGCAGCTCATGTGGCAGAGGCCAGGGCCATGAGACCTATGTTACCTGCCCCGACACTATGTGACAGGAATGCTGTGCTGGGTGGTGGTATTTCTACATGTTGGAGTTTTTTCAGTTTGTTTTCACAGAACTTTTACACACAAAGTTATGTTAGAAGAGCAGGTTAAATACTCAAAAACTGAGATGCTCAAACAGCCTATGAGGCATTAACTTCTATTCTTCCCCAGTCCCACCTCAACACAGGATAGAGTCCTCAGTTACTGACTACATACAGTTTCCCCACAGGATACTTGCTCAGTTGGGGTTGACTCTGGGGTCATTGTTGAAAACAGATTTTTCCTTTTCTTTGTCATAGAGTAAAATTGTTTTATCTTAACAACTACCAGATGGTATGATCTTCAGTGCCTGGCTTGAGAATTTCAGGCCCAATTGGAATAAATGTTGAGTATTCACTGCTATGCTGGCATCTCTGCTGCTTTTAGCACTGTATAAAACTGCACACAGCGAGAATGTACATCCTCAGTGCCCAAAAACTGGGACTCCACAGTAGTAGTCAAGCTTCATTCCAGCTTGTGAGTGATATGCCTGCAACCTTTTTCCTCTAGCAACACTTGGAAAACACAGTTCATTTCTACAAGTTAAGAAGGTGTATGGAGCTGTGAAATGATGGTCTCTTTGTACTTTATTTATGAATGGAGATCCATCAAAGATATCAGCTTTTTACTTCTGCTGCAATATTTTGTGGATTAATGAAAAATTATTTGTTATAAGATTTCAGCTGTGATACACAAAGGAAAGCAGAGTTTATCCTGACCTCTTTTAACATAAAAGCATCCACATCTAGCTGAACAGCCTCCCTTTTTTTTTTTTTTGTGGTAGACAGAGTGAATAGCCCAAAATATACACGAGATATGTGTACAGAAAGTTCATATTTTTAAAAAAGTAAAGTGTAATGAGAATTACCCATACATAGAGATCAAAGTTAATACACTGGACAAAAGTAATGGTCCCTATCTTTTGTTCAGTCAAATCACTAAATTCAAGTGTGCTGTTGAGTCAGTAGTGTTTGATTTGAAAGACTTCATCATTAAGAAATTAATGCTCAACAACAGTAGGTATTGGTATAATGAATTATGCTACTTTCCAAAGTTAACATCCTACAAAGCTTCTGTAAGTTACTTGTATTCCTAAATTATCTTTTAGGGACCTAAGCAAAGCCAAAGAAACAGAACAAAACCAAAACCAAGTTCACAAGAAGAAATTAGTTCTAGATTAAAATAAGTATCTTCCTGTAGTGCTGTGCAATGTATATGCCTCTGTATGTATTTCAGTGTCCAATGCATACTCAAGTAGTATGTCAAGGAAGATATATACTAAAACATTGTAAAGGACTGACGATTGTATACCCCCAAACTGATAATCTGGATGAATTTACTTTCTGGAAAGGCTCCTAGACTTAGAAAGGTGAATATGTTTTCATTGTGTAAAAGGCGCAAACCAACATCCTGAGGAATTCACGCTTGCCTTGTGTTGACTACTGGACAGAAGAGCTAATTGTTCTATAGAGCCTACACAAAACTATATACGGTAGAAATTGTCTATTGTGGAAGCCCAGTTACCATGTTTGCATATACAAATAAGCACATTGTTCACCAAACACCTGCACTTCTCAAAAATGTTCACACAAAGTAATAACCCATTCAATGTGATCATGAGTAAGTTTGCTATGTCATAGTCACAGAATCATAGAATCAGCTGGGTTGGAAAGGACCTCTGAGATCATCAAGTCCAACCCTTGATCCACAACTCTCTGCCTTTCATGTTGAAAATGTAGCCAATAAAGTCCTTCAAATATAGTGCTTAAATTCTAAATAAGGAAGGACAATTGAACCCTTGACATTATTTAGATCATAAGAGGGGTTGCATATAGGGAGAAATCTTCATAATATTTTACTGCATATGGATAAGGTTTGTAGTCAGTTGACGGCTGTGTGTGACATGGTTTCCAGCAATTAAATACTCCAGAGAGAAAATTATACAATTAATCATCCACTTTTGTATTATCACTCAGCAAGATTTTTATTTTTTCATGCTGAGGGACTGAAGGGAGAGAAAGCAGATCTTGAAGAGACTGCATCCAGGCATACTTGCTTTATTTGGCTTTGAATTTGCTTGTGCTTCAATAATTATACTGAACATCTGGTTTCTTTGTTAATCAGAGAAAGCATGTTTTATTCCCTTGACTTTTTAATAAGAAAAAATTAATGTATTGCAGTCTGCCATATGAGAATCCACTGCAACAGTAACACTTTGCTGGAACTGAACATGACATCATGCTTTGATGATCACGATATGCCTGTGTATTACATGTGTGAGATGCCCACAATAGCAATTATTTTCCCATGGGATTTGAAACCACATGCAGGAACTCCACTGCCATGGGTGGCCAGGACTGCAACACCTGCTTATCACCATGGTGGCCAGCTCAACACAGCCAGAGGCTTATAGATAGGGAGAGTGATTTACCCAGATTATAAATAGTACATCTCTTTTGTTGCGTTCAAAAGAACTTAAAGATCAGGGGTGATCAAGACTTTGCTTTCTGAGATGTCAGCCTCTGCTTCTCCATTCCTATCCAAACAGCCATCCTCCGGTTTGATTTCCTCCTTCATTTGTACCAGCAGAGGGATAAGTTTGAAATCTCATGGAGACTTTAAGCCTGTTCAACTGGTCAGCAACAGTTCACCGACTGGTATGCAGAGAGATCAGCTTCTCGGTACTCCCTTTGTACTCTTCAGAGGTGTTTCTATCACCACAACTCCTCCCCATGGAGGAGCCAAATATGACTGGTTTTCCCCTACTGCAGCCCAGGCTGCAGTGTCTGACAACTGACTGGGAGGATCTTGGTGGACCTGAGCAACTTCCTCCAGCTAACAAAAAGCCTCTGTCAAGCCATGTAAAGCACAGAACTGGCTATTGTGGCATGCTAGTACGCTACTATTAAGGAATTAGCACAATGAGAAAATATTTTTGGCACCAGACGGCAGCAATGTCTGGGACAGCAAGACAGATATCCACTTCTACTCCTACTTCTGATGTTCATGGGCAATCTCTGCCTCCACCTTTTTTCCATTCAAAACCTGGTCAGGGGAGGCAGGGAGTGGGTGCAACCAATATAGGCAAAATTAAATATATTTGATAATGATCTTTAAAATCCAACACTTAGAATAGTCATGAAAGTAAAGATTTAGCCTTACTGGATTTAGGATGCAGAAAAATTTTTAATGGGCACACACTCTTCTTGGGTAAACTGTTGTAAAAGAGGCTACATGAGCTTACATCAATTGAGATTCATTCTAAACTTTACTCTTCTGGATTTTTCCAGGTACTAGAATCAGATGAAATCTCGAATGCTGTTAAGAACAACTGTGATGCCAGACAAGAAAGGACATGGTTGGTTTTGCAGTCTTGTCAAAACTCTGTCTGACTTGTCAGATTTTAGTCAAAAAATGAGTTTCAAGTTATTCACAATGGCAGATCAGAGGCTGAATCTATTTTAAATGGTCGTATTTCAAGCTTCATTCTGCTTTTAAGTCAAAAAGGAGACCTCATCTATGTCCCAATGTTTCTCTGATTAGTTTCTCAGCAACATCATCTAACTGTATTAACAGAGCTGTCAGAAGGGGCTTGCTTAATAAAATGTAGTCTTTGTCAAGGAGTAAGAAAAGAACACTTTATTAGTTTGTTGACCAGGACATTTCTACAGATTCAATCTACTTCACTGGTTTATGTCTTTGCTCAGATCTGACTCTTGTCATTGTACCATTTGTCTAGTTTAATTTCTCTGAGTAGCTGAAGTGATTATGGAGAGATATTAAACTGGAATCATATACGAAAGATATTATTAAACAGCATTCCTTTATTATCTAAACCAGATGTAGCATTGTGAAACAAAAAAATCATTTATTAAGCCTCCAAAGCTGTCTTTGTCCATCTGCATAAATTGGCAGGTTGCATGAAGACCCTTTTGTTATTTATAAATAAAGTTCTGCCTGAAATAAAACCACACATCCAGTCTCTTAATTCAGGAGGGGTTAAAGTCCTTGGTCATGATATCCATCTTGCAGCTAAAGCCAGTCATTATTATCTGAGGTTTGACTTCTTGCTTTTTCTGGTTCTTCTTGTTATTGGTTTTTTTACAAGTCAGCCTCCAGTTAACCCCCACTTTTTTATTCATGTCATCTTCATCTTGTATGTGTTATGCTAGATAAATGTTGACATCCTCATCAGACTATGAAATATATGTGCTTAAAGCCCCTAAGACAATTCCATCAGCCTTTACCTCCTCAGCATAAGACTTATTCTATGTTATTTTTCTCTTGTACTGGTCATTATATCTTGCTGGCTACAATTACTTTGTAAATCCAGAACAAGAAGTCATCAAATTACCAATCTTGTCTCCTCTGGGTATCCAATGCTTTCACAATACCATAAGATCCTCCCTGAAATTATCATTTGCCAGATAAAATCCCTCTGGATGAACTCTGCAGTGAAGTACTTTTTAATTGGGTGAATGTTACCAGGTCTGTTACCTCTGATGAGTTCAAAAGCAGCAGTCTTGCACAGAGGAAGTCCACATAAAAGCATACGAAACCCACAGACCAATCCTACAGGGTCCAGCAGGTATGCAAGTGTCTGTCTGGTTGCACTGTGCAGCATGAGGGCTGGATGGCTGCCCTTGGGTACCCATGCCAACCAGTTCCAGCCTACAGCCACTGCACTGCTCTGCTCACATTACGTCTCCAGGCTTCCCTTTCTCAGGAAATCCATGCCTTTTCTATGCAGATATCTCAAAACAGGGATTTAAGAGCACAACATAGGGCAAAAATTTAAGTTTTTACAGGTTTTCAGCATCTGTAAAATTAAGAGAGATGTAGCTCAGTTTAGTCAAGATTTCCTATAGTTACAGCTGATTTTTTTTTTCTCTTGCTGAATGATCTGGAAAAATTCAGCCCTTAAATTAGTTAGAGCATCATGTTCAGTGATTGTGAGCTGCCTGCAATGAAGCCCTTTCCCCACAGTAAATGCAGAAGGTCTTCTACCTGTTTCATTGTGAAAAATAGCTGTCTTGGCTCTCACACACTTGCAGTAGGGTGAGACCACATACAAGCACTCTGCCTGTTGAAAAGTGAGGACTCATGATCCTGTGGACTCATGATCCCATTGTGTGTTGAAGACTTTTATTTATAGAGCACTTTCAGTTTGTAAAAGAGTGTGTGAGGCAGCCACTAGTCTAATTATAGGATTTGGAATGTGACAACATTCTACACATGTAGATCTGTAGCAAAAAAAGTGTTTCAAATTAAAATTGTTGTGCCTTCTATCTGGTTCAGTAGCATGGACGCTCCTGACTCCCTTAAGCTAAATAGCATTGAAAGGGTGGTAAACAGCAACGTTCTCTTTCTAAGCTGATTTCAGGGCATTACTGTGATTTGGAGATTTACTCTCTGGTAATTTCTGAATTATTTTAAAGCAGAGGCTCCCACAGTTGCCTCTGTATTCATCAAGAAGAGCAGAGGAGATAGGTGCCTGTGTACGGCCCAGGAATAACAACTGCATGGGAAGGGAAGGGATTGAATAATAAAATGCCATAGTTGTCAGAAACCCCTGATTTTCATCTTTAGATCCACAGCTAAAGCATTTGAGTTTCACCATAGACAGAGAGCAGAGAGGCACATTGTGCCATTTAAATACTGTTTACCTCTCTCCTGTAGAAAAAAAAGCTGCAGTGAAGTTTCCTCAATAACTGGCATTTAATACCCAGCAGCAGACAGGCAGCGTGACTTAAAGTGCTGGCTGGAGCTGCCTCTGCTTAACACAAAACAGCACCAGCAATCCTTACCCCGAGGAATCACTGCTGTTAATCAGTAAATTTATTAAACTGGTAAAACTACTAGTGCACATCAACTGTTCCTGCTGGTGGGAAAGGGATCGGCTCTAGCACTTCTCAAGATTGATATAACTCACAAGCTTCTTCTAGCATCTGATGGCAATCACACAGAAAACTTATGTAGTGTCAGTAAAAAATGAGGTTGTTATCGCTGCCACACTTATGAAATGTTCTGTGCTTTACAGCAATATGAGGAAATGGCTGAGAACTTCTCATCTGCATGTTACCTCTCCTTCCCCAAGCCGCGTCCAAATCAACCTGTACACAGACTAGTTAACAGAATGAGCTAGTAGGATGAGAAACTGTTCAGCTCCACAAAGACAAGTCAGTAATGTTTTCTGGAAGGTTTTTCTAATTATTGCTTGGCTTATGTGATTTTTTGTGCATAGTAAAAAAATTGGGTGCAGATGTGTTCCTTAAAAAAGACACAATTACATTCTTTTAACCTGATTTTAATGTTGCAGAGTTAGCATAAAGACTTCCTTGTACCTCAGGACCTTAGTGCTTTCATGACTGAGGTTTCAATGACCTCATGGACAGGTCTCCAGGCCTCTGTGCATTCTATTCTTCATCAAATGTGCTGTTAGTCATACTCCCTTCTACAGAAAGTGGCCAGTCTCCATTACCTTTCTCTCCACCTTTTTATTTCTACTCTCTGTCTGTCATTACAACAGTCTTTGTTGGGGTGTCTGCGTTGCTTTTTTGAGACTTTGGACTCTTTATCAAGCTGCTCTACACTTTTCCTTGCATAATTTGATCTACCCATAGTTCCAAACCTCCTCTTAGTCTCAGTTCCCATATTTGACTTGCAGCTCGTAATCATTTTCCCTCCGTTCTGTTCCACCCTTATTTATATTTTTTTTTCCATGACTTTCTCTAGGAGATGCTTTCCTGGCATCTTAACCTGAACACATCTACATCATACTCCCCTACAGAGTCATCAGTAGATAGAGCTCTAAGAGGTGGCAAGATATCTTCCTCCACTAATGCAAATAAATGTGTACCTGCCATCTTCTTAATACTTTCAAGTATTTTCACCACACTCTTAGCCTCCTCTAATATCTTACCATGTTGACACTTAAAAAGTTTTCTTTCCACCATACTCTTTCCTGTTGGTGATTTCTTCCTGTCCTTCACTCAGTTGCCATGTGACTCAATGAACATCACACTTTCACTTACCACACTGGAAGGGTGTAACCATGGCCATCCTCTTTTCCTCCACAGTCTCCTCTTTGTTTTGAACTAAGAAAACCAAATTCTGCTCCAAGCAAGTTAGGTTTTCCAGACACACTGTTATTTCATTCTCTTTTCTCTGGTCTCCTGCAAATGTATTTACATCTCAAACCACAAGCACAAAAATCAAACTTCCTAAGAGCCTTCCCAGCACTGAGCAGTCATATTTTCTGGCCTTACATATGGATCTCCTGGGTTTGTTTCTTTCAGCTTCCATTTCTTCCCATATTGTGCTACTAACCATGCTACTACTATAACTTATCACCCTGGTGCATAGCATGTACTGACAAATCCAAAGCTACAAGAATACACAAGGCTTCTCAAACCTTTGTTGAGAGGATGAGAAAATATGCACTATTCTTCTTGTTCTGCAAACCTTCCCCGTGAAAAGAGTGAAGTTTTCCAAGGTTATCCCTAGGCTACAGTCAAGCCTGCAGCCTATAAATCTGATTTATAAACTTATTGACTTTCTCAATTCTCATTTTTTTAAGTGCAAAACAAAATAAGCTCCTCTGGACACACTTTTCTTCTTTCTGCAGCATTATTCATAAATGAGGTTGCCTGAAGAGAAGTGTTAAATCACTGCCTGCTATGGATTCCCTCCTATATCGTTAGTACTTCCAAACTTCAGTGCTTCTCCTTGAATCTTGCCTTTCTTCTGTCATCATTTAAACAACTGACAGTTCTAATTATTTTACTCATAGGCAAGGACTTAATTAACCTAATCAGCCTACCATGGACCTGACAGGTATGCTTTTCTGTCAGAGTTAGGTCAAAACATGTAATCTGCAATGAATAGGAGCTCTTTTTCAGCTGCTCTGGCAGTGGTTCAGTGCATCCATGTCTCTCCTCAGGCCACTGAATTGTGTGACCTTGCAGCTCACAATGAAGAGTGATGATTATAAAGTGTATGTCAAAAAGCTAGTCTTCTCTGACCCAGTTTCCAGACATAACATGATGGATAAATGCCAGCGAAGCAGTAGCCTGTGTTATCAAACAATAACAGGGTCAAAGCAGAAGAGAGCATTGCTTCGGTGCTGCCCAGAAACAATCTCCATCCCCAAAGAGCAGCCCAGGGAGCTTTGTTTTTCAGGTTAAGATGAGGAGGCACAAGGTGAGATGATGCGGAGACATCATTGTAAGCACTTCTGGGCATCTGTGCCTGTACTGACTCAGCACCCTGACTGCTTTCTGGCCATCCCTAAGGCAAACAGTGACACAAATCCTTCTGCAAGCTGTGGCTGCTGTATATTGTCAGAAACAGGTCCACACGCCTTGTGCACTCCCTTGCTACTCCACTATCAAAGCCCAGGGAGGGAGAAAACTGTGACAAACAGTTTGCATCTGTTCCTCTCCCCATCCCTCTGAAGCTGGAACTGCTGCGTGCCAGAGTGGGAAGCCTAGAGTGATTTTTATTAACTTGCTGATTTACCCTGGACTAAAAATAATACAATGTACTTCACATCCCATGAAGCCTTGTGACACTACCGATCTAAAATTAACCCAGCTAGGCAGTTACCTATAAATCAAAATATATTTTTAAAACCACTTATATAAATAAATCCTTTAATGCTTGCTATTTTTTTAGACACTTGATGTCTGTGAATTCTTTACTTCCTCATTTCTAAAGGAGTTTCAGTACAGAAAAAAAAACTAAAAGTGTTTTCTTCACACTTACATTTCTAAGAACAATTTAGTTGTTCCCAACAAGTTCTTAAATAGCAAAATCTGTGATTTGCATAATTCCTCCCTTTTCAAAAGGAACAGCTGAAATCCTGTCTCATAGATCAGTGTTAATGACTTATACCAAAGACTGACTCAGGGAACATGCAATGGCCAAGTCTTACTCTGCATGTCTTGTTATTCTCTACTGGCTGCTGTGTTTGTTCTTTCTTCATCACTTTTAGTAGCTTCAGCCCAGGAAGGTCTCTTTTAGCTCAGCTAGAAGGGAAATGCCTTTTGCTAAACAGTTTTGTGATTTTTTTCCCTTCTTGAATGGCACGGGATAGCTAGTTTGCTTTCATATCCAAATTTCTCTCTTTTTTGCCAGCATTGATTGTTTTGACATGTTTAAATCTTACAGCATTAGCAAGTGGCAAGCCGGACTTCTCAATGCAGACTTTGTATGCAGTGAAGGCATAAAGTCAGAGTTAAGCATGGGTTCACCCATGCACCCGCACTGTACCTGACTGCTTTCAAAGAGCCTCATCTTTATTCATGAAAAGAAGAGTCAAGATAAAGCCATCAATAAGGCCAAGATTGATAGTAGTATAACACATGTGTTTATAAATACACACAGCTTTTATGTGAGTGCAAGTGCTTTTTTAAACAGGGGCAACCCCAGCAGTTGGGAGGATTTTCTGGGGCACTCTCCCGCTCTCATTGAGGAAAGAGCCGCTCTCCCAGTATTTACCAGTTTATGCTCCCCTTGTGAGGATAGAGCTGTCCTCCTCCTCACATCTCAACTTCTTTTCACTAATGTCACCAAGACCATAGCTCACTTTTGGCAGAGTTTTTTCCCCAACTTGTTTGATTGATTAAAGTTTTGGCTTCTCCTCCATTCTAAAATCTTAACTGTGCAAGGGCTGGAGCAGCTGCAATGCTGTTGGCAAATGATCTAGGACTCCCTCTTTTTCCATTTCCTCCCATCCTCCTAAAATACTCACTTCCTTTGACAGTTTCCTATCCTAGGAAATATCCCCTTGACGAAAAATCAACCAACACAGAGAAAGGTGTTTCCCTGTTTGCAGCTTTCTGCCTCCCATCAGGGAAGTCAGCTGCCTGCAGTAGTGACAAAGAAAAAAATCAAAGTGAAATTGGAAACTAAGCTTTCAGCTAAACCACAGATTGGGAGAACATTACAAAAAGCTGGTGTTTTTCACTGTCTTTAGGTGAAATCTGTCTGTCCTTGAGCTCTTGTAAGGAGGAAGGTACTTAAAATAAACTTGCACAGGCATTACTCATTAATGAGATTGCATCCTTAACCATCATGTCTCAGATAACCTGCTGCAAAAAGTCAACCACACAGTTGCTAGTCTTGGAACTCAATCTTTGCAGTTGATTAACAGGCAATGTTTCCAACCACTGCACTTCCCTCTTTCAGTGTCCTACAAACGGGAGCAAAGGCAGACTGACACACCAGTCTTGGTCAGATGATAATGTCTGCTTCACTCACTCATGTGTGAATTTATTCAAAGCTAGACTTACTTACCTTAGTCCTGTTCCTGTTAAAATACTAAGGGAAACATGGAATTTATACCTGCCTAGACAATACCAGAGTCTGTCACATTGTAAACTAGATTTTGCTGCCAAAGAAAAACAAATATAACTTGAAAAGCCAAGTCTGACTAGGTTAAGCATCACACACTGCATAGGACTCTAGCCCTCATACCTCATACCTGAGGGCTAGAGAGGACAAATGTGCAGAAAAGCAGAGAACTAGAAACAAAAGTCCCATTTCAAATGGACAAAGGCAAAACGCTGATGTTTATAATAAGGAATATGAAATGTTATGAACCCTTAATCTAGTGCTTCAGAAATGGCAAACGCACACTGGACTAAAATAAATCATGAGGAACACCAAAACTCTGAGAAGGTCTTGAAAATTTCCATGCAGGACCCCAAAATATAGCCATGACATGCAGCACATCAATGTGTCAGGTACCTGTGACTCATCACAGCACTGACCTGTCATGCAACTCAACATACAGCAAGACATTTGTGATTATGTATTTTGGTTTTAGGATATCAGAAAACAGACACTTATTTTATCTTTTTGGAACTATATGGCTGAAGAGAGACGATTTATGCATACCTCCATATTTGCAAGTGACAGTGTAGTGCTGACTAAAAATAAATCAAGAGTCCAAAATAAACAGAGATCTGGTATTTAGTATTACGTTCAAATCAAACATTGGACCACTGCAGGCTAAGCAAGTAGAGTTGAGACAAGAAGTCTAAGCAACAAACTATTGCCTAGAGCTTTTTTGTAAAGTGCATGTTGAAGGGCAGCTACTTCTAAAGAGACAGCAATCTCCAAAGAATCATGGGATCCCCCAAAGTCATTAGACCCCCATTGATTTGAACACGTAGGAAATATGGATTAAAGTTAGTAGATGAGCCTCTTGAAACAATATGAAGTCCTAGGAGGTTCTTAAATTTATTCTGATTTTACTTAGGAACAGGAGGATGGATTCGAACTTTAACCTTAAGCACACATCCACTGTGGTTACCAAGCACTTCACAGTTTAATTGCTCTTTACTTGTGTTTACAGCCTTAATAACATGCTGGTTGCAATGTAGTTACCCAGATTGGGAAAAAACTGAGTCTTTCTCGTCTTAACCCTTAAAAGCTTCTAAAACTCGGTCTGTAAGACACATAATAAACTAATATTACAGCCTAATACCTAAACTGGTAGACTAGACAGGCAAGATTTCTGAAGTAGACTGTTCCCATGTGCCTGCTTGCACTGCACCCAGGGCTAAGAAAGTGACATCCTGATGGGTTCAGCAGTGTGAATCCTAAAACCCGTTCTCACTGAACAATAGCTTTCCATTAGCTTAGTGAAAGAATGCCTCTGATCACAGATATTGCAGAGACAGTCTTTTCAGGATTATTTCTACTCAGACTTTCTCACACAGGGTAAGTAGAGCAGTGAAACAGCTTTCAGTAGAAAAGCAAGCAAACAACAAAACAAAACAAACCCCTCTAAGTAAGGGTAGATTAAGAGTCTAGGAGTCTTTTGATCTCTTGGACTCAGCTGTCCTCCAGCAGAACAGAGAAGAGCTGACTGAGGAAAAAATAATGTCAAACAACTGAATTTCTGGAGGAGAAAAGCTAAAAAGAGGCTAGGAGTG
Source organism: Pipra filicauda (assembly GCF_003945595.2). NCBI lineage: Eukaryota > Metazoa > Chordata > Aves > Passeriformes > Pipridae > Pipra > Pipra filicauda. The sequence continues at coordinate 600,099 of NW_024104584.1, read as the reverse complement.
AATGGAGAAATGTGCTTGTCAGTGAAGCTGGCCGGGTGAAATCCTAGTATTGCCACAATCAATCAGCAGCTTTGCTTTTGGCTGCAGGAGGAACCAGGCTTTAACCACTGGGTTCAGAGATGATATACACTTTATAAACAGCATGTGCTCTGGGAGTTTAAAAATTTAACATGCAAAGGTTCTGAAAATTCATCATTTGAATGAATTATAAAGACATATAAGTATAAAGAAATTTTTATAAAGAAAGGAAGAAACTTCATTTCCATTTGAGTTGAAATGCTATAATGGGCATTACAATTGTTTCTGCTAAAGTTCAGCTGCACCTCCCAAGTTGTTGGTAAGGGACACTTCATCTTTGACAAAACCTTCCCGTGTAGGCTTCAAAAATAATGAAGTCTTGAATTTATCAATATCATAGCAATGTACAGAGAGGGTACCTGTGTTATATATCTGTGTGCATGTGTACAGACAGAGAAAAACTCATTGAGTGAAACTGGTTTTGTCTAGGGACCAGAATACCTTTGTGTATGAAACATTATGCTGGTTTACCAACCCTTGGTGTATTGCTAGGCTGCATCTAACTCAGTGCTCACTCAAATCAAGATTGCTGAAAAATTTTGGAGAAGAATTTTTTTATTTGAAATTGCCAACTTGCATAAAAATGCAACAGTTCCAACAACATGGTGATTTTTCTGTAGACATTTTTCCTGATTTCTCTTCATCTGTCCACCTAGGCCAAAGGGTGACCAAGGACCCAGGAGTTCTGTCTTCCCAGCTGATGAGCCATTGGCATTTCTCAGGATTTGTTAAGTCCTTAGGTCTCAGTTGCCTTCAAGTTAAGACTATGGGGCTCCTGCAGCCTCTGTACTGTAGTGCTATAAACTAGTATCTTCCCTCTTTTTGGAGACTACTTTTTAACTCTTGGTTTTGTTGGAGATCAGAACAAGAATAATTTTTTTTAATATTCATATCTTCCAGAAATTGGACATGTTTTTCTTCCACCCAGTTCTGATTCCTTTCTCAATCATGAAATGCCTGTTTTTACAGCAGGATGCTGAAATTTTTTATCATCTCAGCTGTGCACTGTAAACTGGAATGGGCAAGTGAGTTTGTTTAAACTCTAGAGCTACTGCCCAGTGTTGAATATGAACATTTGCATCTTGGGAAAAATATTTGAAGAAGGGTCTTCTTAAGTATCTCAACTGGGAATCAGCTAACACAAAGACATAAACATCAGAGATGCACAAGCACATAGCAACTAAAGCACATAGAAACTCCCATTCCACCCTGGGATCCATAACTGCCCAAAGGTCAAATCTTCAGAGCAAAAGAGCCTGGGTGCTCCCCTTACAGGAAGTCTCTTGAGCTCTACTTAAATGCTGCCCTAGAAGAAACATATTGTCTTCCAAGGACAGCAGCTGTCCTTTGAATCATACAAACCCATCAAGCTCATTGCAATTTATTTATATATATATACACACACACACACATATATATATATATAAAGAAGAAATATGAATCTAATGCAAATAATGGCATTATTTTCAAATGAAACAGAAAAAAAAACTAGTGAGAAAAATAAAAGCTATTCTTATCAGATTTATTGTTAAACTGACTTCAGGTCTTCATTTACTAAAAATAAGCTTTGTTTCTAGGGAAGATAATATTGATCCACCCCTTAAGGGAGAAACCATAAAATATTTACTCATTCATTTGCTTCCTGTTGTAAGCAAAAATTTTTCTAGGTATCCAGAAATCTGTGCAGGATGCTGGGAATGCATGGGAAGTAGTTTATTAATAGAGCTGTTCTGCATATTTTGTGTGGGTTACTCCTCTTGTTTTGAGTTTCTTCTGAAAGAACAAGATTTACTGCCTGAAATAGAGGCGGGTGTTCATTCACCCAACATAAATTAGTCTCTGGTGCAGGTTTAAGGCAGCACAAGCCTTAACTCGATGAACCTGGAAAGCCCATACCTCCCACACCACTGCCTTTCAAATGAGAAATTCCTCAGCACAAAAGACTCAGCCCACGAGACTTCTCCAGACAAACAATCAGCCTGCAGTGCTTCACTGGGCATGAAGGTCTTGGCAAGGCGCCATTCACTATCATTAAAAGTGTTTATAAAAAAATTGTTCATTTTTCGCCAGCTTTTTTTCCAAGGCCAGGCCTCCACCCCCACATCTTCAGTGGAATGTGTTAATAATTTGCTTTGTAGAGATGAAAGGCTCTTTGATAGGAGCAGCATAAACACATCTCACTGTGCTCAAAGGTCTTTGTCCCACAATGGAATCATAGTTTCTGTACAGTGGCTTGAACGGAAAGAACAGACACATTTCTGAATCATTTTTCACTCTTTTTTTCTGCCTTCCCCCTTCTTCTTCCTACCTATTTATCTCTTTCTTTATTTCTTGTAGTCTGCTGTAAATCCTTGTGTGGAATACAAACAAGGAAGTGGTTCCAGACAAGAAATCCTTACTGATACTTGCAGCAGATGGATGAAAAGTACCAGCCAGTTGCCACAGTCCGCAGTGTCAGAAACCAGAAGTCACACTGAAACTTGAATCTATCCCAGAGTGTGTGACTGAGTGTAGCTTGGAGCAGTGTGTAGTGTGGGATGGGGAAAGAATCCAGCTGCTATCGTCTTCTGATCCTCTCTTCAACAGCAGGTTGCTGGGCCTACTGAATAAATACAAATGGGAGATTTTAATTCATCTGGAGAAAAAAAACCCTGTTATAATTACCTCAAAATGCAGTTTGGCCCAGCAAGGGTTGCCTAACTGTTGTCTCCTGGCTATACTGCATCTGCTTTGCTGCCCAGTTTGAGCCATTGTGTACAACTCCACTATACCAACACTGCCCCTTTGAAAGCACAACCTAACAGTGCTGAACCACAGCATCAGTCTTCAGTGATCCCAAATGGATAAAGACATAACTGAAATGTGACCCTTACTCCTGTCCTGATTCAAATGTCAACACAAGCCTGAATCACCAACATGTGTCTTGAGGTATTAGCAGTTCAGGACATCTTTCAAGATGAGCTTTGTGTAGGTTTGTTTTCTTTCCTTTTTGTCTGTTTGTTTGATTAAAAAAATAAAAAAAGGCAGTGTACTGTCCCATCTTTACCTGTGTTTCTGTTTTCTTAAAGTGTTCATTGCTCTCACTCTATGTCTCTATTTAATATGACAGATTTTTTTCTACTTATGACAGCCCTCTCTAAAGAAAAATCAAATTATTTTACAGATGTGTCACCTAATGCTTCTAAAGCATTATTATTCAGCAACTAGAATAATAATGTTACTGATAATCAGTGCTCTACCAATGCCTTAACATATATATTCTGTTTTCAGGAGGATTTTAAAGCCTTCATGAGCTCTGCTCAGAGAGTCACTGCTGAAAAGAGGGATTGAGGTTTGTGAGCAAAAATTTAAGGGTTTACGAAAAATACAACCATTGTAATTGAAATGTAGGTTTGCCTCAGAGCAACCAAAGCAGACAGACTCTGAGCTCACCTGAGGTGATAGGAGTGGACAGCCTTAAGTCAAGTTACTGACAGTTGGGTTTGTACTGTGGATAGAGGGGGGATTTAGCATCTTTGAGCTACAGCAGCCTGGCAAGTGCTAATCAGACCACTCTGTGCTGCTAATCTTGTGCTTTTCTGTAATTGTTTCCAGTCCCGGTGCTTCAGTAAACATAACTGTAGCTTGTCATCGGCAACACTTCCTCCCATGTAATACTCTCCCGTAACATTAATTTCAAGCCTGAGTTTCAGCTGTGGCCCCAGTCCTGCTCTAGGAAGGGAAGATGACTGGCTCTGCAGTCAGGTGTTTGGACTGACAGGAATGAAGGTGAGTCGGGACCTCATCTGATGGTTTCACATCTTTAAGTTAAATGGTGTGGGATGAAAAAGCATTTCTTGGAAATATTGATGAATTATTATGGGCAGTATGTATTTTAGCTCACTTTAATGTACAAGAGCTCTGGATCCACCATTCAGTGCAAAGTGGCTCTAAATATCACAGTTTGATGAAGCCTTACTGCCCTTTTTAGTTCTTCTAAATGTACTGCAATGCTCTGTGAAATAGTGATGATGTATCTTGATGAGATTTCAGCGCAAAACCACCTGAAAAATGGCAGTTTCACTTGACCTCAATTTAAGAATTTTGGGCCTATTCAGAGAAGAAACATAGAGAGTGCCATGATACTGCAGAGCAAATATTTGCGCAACCTGTGGAGACCTAGCAGCACAAAAAGCAGACCTATTGTGTGCTGCTGCCTCCAGACAGCATCTGTGTATTTGTAGTAGGCGCAAGCAGGTTGGACCTGACATGCGTGTGTGGAGTGCTAGTGGCAGCCTCTGTCAGACAAGAGGAATAGACAGTTTCGGGGGGCCAAGGGGAAGGGCAGAATTTTAAAATGTAGTTGAAAATGCATCAGAGCTTTTCTGCGTGCATGTGATTCAAAACATCTCTTACTCAAAGTGATTTTTAAGTGAAAGCTGTTTTCCTGCAGCAGTATAATGCTAAGGGGAGGTTCCTGAAAGGAAGGATCTTCTGCTTGGCTGCTTGACTTCTGCTGCATTATTGGAGATATGTAAATACTATAATCTATACTGAAAAACGCTCAGGTTCTTCTTAACCGATTTTTCATTCACTTTTCATTCACTTTGCAAGCCCAGCTACATCTGCTGCTACCTGCGATAAGGACAGAGCAACATGTTGGTAAAAGGGATTAAAATCCTGAGCAAGATTTGCTCTACTCTACACGCGATGTCTCAAAGTGGTTCACAAACATTCTCCTTAGCAAATACTTCTGTTTTCCCTGGCATGCTCTGAATTAATGTGGCACAGTGATGGCTACCTGCTCCCTCTGAAGAGTATGCCCTGCTCTGACTGGGTTCTCTACACCGTATATACTCTCTGCCCAGAAAGAGCCTGAGACCCAAGAGCAGGGCTGATCTGAAGCTGACTTCGTAGCACGACCAATCCTGACCAGTAATAATGAAAATGTGTCTGCCCACACAGGAGAGATTACAGAACTGAACAGGAGAACATGGATACAGAGGATGTAAAAGCAGGTAAATAGGTATAATGGGGGGCCAGCCCTGCTCCTACCTAAGTCTGTGAGTAAAACCGGAGAAAGAAGGAACTGGAAACATGACTGGGATGCCTGAAGTATAAAGCTAGCCATTTATTATTAGTTTCCAGACAATGGGCAAAGCTATGGTTGCATTTTTTGTCCTGTTCTTTTTCATGTATAAAAATGCAGGGAGCATAATCAAGCTTCTCCTGATCATTTTCCTGTTTCCTTAAGTAAAAAATCTGTTTCCACATTCCCAGTGACTCTGAGGACATGTGACCATAGGAGGGCTGGAGCACAGCTAGAAGTAGGAACATGCCTTTGGGCTGAAAGTTCTAGCTACAATTTTCTTTATTTTAGAATGACAAAACATGAACAAATAAACAGTCATGACAACCTGCAAGAAAACATTGTTTGTCTCTATTTAACTCACATAATCCTGTGAAGAGTTAATAACAAGCCCTTGTTGGAAGGTAAAAATAAAAACGCAAAGCCTCTTTTGATCCATGTGAAGTGTCCCTGCTCATGTGAAAGGTGTTTACTCACAATATGGTTTGCAAGGACAAAAGCATTAAAACACAGAAAAATAATGATGACTTTTTCATGTGCTCAAAGAAAAAAAAAATTGAAGCACTTTATATTTTCAGCACAGGGGGAAAGTAATACTTTTTTTAAATTGAGAAATGTAAGAGAAACGTGGCATTTCCAGGCAGGAGAACAGTGGGAGCTCCCATCCTGTCCAGGCCTGGGTGTTGCCACTGGAGCTCTGCTTGTGCTACAGGACACTCCCTGTGCTCCCACAAAAATAACACTTCAATGCTAATTTTAGCATCAGCTATAATACAAAGCAATTCAAGGCATCCACAGCATATTTCATGAGGACAATATTTCTCTTTTGCTTGTGTAGTTCCCAGGCTGCAGTGACATTCTGTTCACCAATCTTAAACAAACACTGCCCTTGAGATTTCCTAAATAGTTCAAAGTGGTATCTAGGGAAACATTAGAAACACATATGGAAGCCTGAATATGCTTCAGATGAAGCCACTCCAAATGTCCATTTTTGTGCAAGTTCTGGGCTGGAAGATAGTATAAAGCAAGAGTTTTTTAACATAAACTTGTCAGGAATTATGCTATAGTAGCAAAGTTTTCTAAATATTTATTCCTGATAAGCTTTTCAAAAGCCCTCCCCTTTGGGTCATCACTTCATTCAATTTTTGATGCACGAAATATTTGAGGAGGAAAAATTAATGGTCATGAACTTTGCAGTCCTGACTGGAATGTTTTCTCTAAGTTGTTTCCCTGCTTATTTATTACAGGGAGCACATATAGATATGTGCTCTGCAGACGCCAATGCACAAGAGGCAGTACTCCAAAAATCAGTGTTTGACAACAGAGGCCACGGTCACCATAGTTATTTTCTAGTCTAAGTGCAGAGAGGAACTGCAGTAACTGAGACATTTGCAAAATTCTGACAAATACCACTTATTAATGAATTATCACTGTTTACATGTGTTGGTTATCAGCACCTGTAAACTCCTATAGCACCTGAAGCTTACTTACTTTGAGGAAATATATGAGGTCAGTTCATATTTTCAAAGCAGCAGTAGAAGACATTAATATGAAAAGACCATCATGGGACAATACCTCCTGATTTATGCATCTCATTCTTCTCTTTAGAAAATCCTGGAACATTTTTTGGCCCTTATTCATCAGTGTCATCATCCATCCCTAGTTTCAGGAATGTCACAGGTCAAAATAGCTGCCACTTCCCTGTGCCTTTTGTGATATTTTTGCAATATGGGATAAAACTATGTCTCGCGTGGGTGGAAAGCAGCATGAGGGAAATTTAAACTTCTCTCTCCACCTCAATGCACTCCCTCACCTGCCACACAGCATGCTGGAAGCTGGAGGAACATTTTGAGGAATTAATACCACAAGTCTGGTTTTATTCTTGTTTCTTTCTAATTGTGAGTCACTTTTGGAGACAGGGCACTTGGGTAGCAGGAACTCTGGATTGATCTGGTTTGGTTAGTCTCACTTTTTTATGACAATGTCATTAGACAGCACGATGACAGTTAGTCCCATGCCCAGGGCTTTGAAGGTCTGGGAAATTCTCCTGTGCCTTTTCTGTGTTTTCAGTAGCTTGGAAGAGATGCTAGACCCAGAGAAAGAGATTCACATTGCTTCTCTTCAACGTGCTCAAAGCTTCTCCAGCCCTTAATCAACAAAGGCCTACTGAATCCATAGGAACATCCACTAGCCACAGTAATGTCTAGCCCAGAAGCTGAATCACACATCACATCAGGCCAGAACAACCCTTTTCCACGCACCAACCAGGTGTTCACAGTAGGTCATACAGATGTCATATGACTTTATCTACTACACAAGTGTAGCCCACTGGTTGCTTCCGGACACTCTGCTTCCCAGGAAATTTTGTCCAGAATGTGGATGTTTTGGCCTGATGGTGAGGACACTGGGAAGTGGGATGATCTGAGGAGGCTGCTGCTCAGTAACAGGAACACAGTCAGCTTGTCTTGACAGCACATGGGCAACATGAAAATGTGGTCAGACAAGATCAAGAAAGCAAAAAGCCTGTAATACCTGGGTGATGGAGGTTAGGACAAGAAGAAGGTGGCCCACCTATCCTGCCACTGCCTCCCAAGCCTGGTCCCTGTCTCTGGTCTCTCACATTCCTGGTCCCTGTCTCTGGTCTCTCACATTCCTGGTCCCAGCTCCTCATTGACTTCCAGCCACATTCCAGGCCAGCCTGCTTGCTTAACCGTCCCTAATCTCCTATTACTAATATTTTTATTGGCTAAAGACCTAAAGTCTGGCTGCTGACCACACTGCTGTTGCCTTGCCTTGTGGTCAGCCCTTTCCTTCCTGTGCTCCATTTGTTAGGATCCTTTGCTGGAGCAGCAGCAGAGGTGGAGGGGCTCCCTGCCTCTCCAGTGTCAGGGAGCTGTGTCGGGTGGGAGACAGGGGGGATGGCTCCCAGTCAGCATCTCCAGAGCAGGGGACCAGCATGGCAGACAGGATGTGATGGAGAAAGCTCAGCATGGGCAGCAAGACACATGCTGAAGCTAAGAGGCAAAATGCCAAATTTCAGTGGTGGCAGGAGGAAAATGGCTTCCTTGGTATCCAGAGAGGTGTCTGCTGCCATCCAGAAAAACACCAGACCAAAACCAGGCCTCAGGCAGGTATTTCAAGCCTTTTTCCTCTATTTTGTTTCTGACACATTCTGTCTTCTCTAATTAAAGCACCTAGTCCTCCTACTGCACTGACCCTATTATAGGGGCTTTAACAAGGGCCATAGATATGATGGCACAGGAAGAAAATGATACAAATGTTTTGGAATAACTCCAGCACCAGAGGAAATTTGCTAACCAGAAAACAGAAGAGGCCTACCCACTCAGTTTAGTGTTTGTTATGTTTTCCACAGGCAAAAAGCAGTTTGAACGCACCTTTCAAAAAAAGAGTCATCCCTCTGCCTTGATAGTTGATCACAGCCACTGAGTATGGGGCCTGCGGGCATCTAGACTGAACTTACTTTGAGTTCCTTTGGCCCAAAAACCTTCTGGATGTCAGCAAGAACACTATTAGTCCACACATGCAGCCTCATATGACCATACTGCTTGTCCCTCCAATGACTGTGTGTTTTGGAAGACAATACATAAACTGGAAACTGTCCTAATATAAATTATTTAGTTTAGTAGTAGAAGAATGACTTGCAAGAAGCTAGCTACCTTACACAAGGAAGTTCTCTGGACTCCTCTAGTATTAATTACAATGAATTCTAATGTTTATACAGTCGTATAAATATAAATTTTATACATTAAACACTTACAGGACACAAATCAGTCTCCAGTGCATCTGACTGCATTTCAAAAGCATGGCTGCTAGATTAGTGACTGTATTGTAGGTCCTCCTGTCTTTTAATATTAAATAAAAGCACTTTCTACCACTGTGTTTTATGTAGAGCCTAATCTTATGAATATGCATCACATGTGCTCTGACACTTCTTTCTAGTAACAGCAGATGACCTTATATTTGTACAACCCAGTGGCAGATTAGTGGAGTATCAGGATTAAGCTGTTTAGACTCTCTGAGACTGAGGGGTTTTGACACTGATGCAGAATGGGAACTTGAGGATCGCCGAGTATGTGATTTTCCTTCTTGAACTCAGGGCCCACATAGATTTAGGCAGGTACTGAGGCAAAGGTCACAAATCTCAGGTGCATAATGCTCAGTGCTACGTACAGTTCTCTGTATATGGCCTTACCATCTGTTTGCCTCAGATCCCTGCAATTTAGGAGGTTTGAAACATGTATATGCAAATGGCAGGACTTGGCAAAAAGTCAGCATAAAATAGGAGATGAAAAATTCTTCACATGAAAATACATTGAAAGAGAAAACAGAAGTTGTGAAATCAAAGCGTATCCCTTTGTCTTCTTGTTTCTGCTTTCTAAGAACTGAAAGTGTTACAACAGCTGCCATAAAGAAAGCTGCTGCCACTGGTGTATTTAGTATCAGAAAATAATGAAACTCTCCTGAAAGCCTGTCATGAAGCACCCAAAGCCAGGGGCTGCAGAAAAGGCTGAAGGTTGGTTTACTGGAGAAGGACCTGTGTCCTTAGAAGTGAACCTGCTGTTTTGCAGTACTCGGATATGATGCAAATATAGCACACACAGCATGCTTGTGTATAAAATGCATGTGAAATATTGCTTTTGAACAGGAAGTTTCCCCACTACAGGAAGCATCTGGAACTAAGTCTGTGCTGCAGTCTAAATAAGTATTACTTACAACACTACACAGAAGAACTGAATGCAAAGCTTTTTGCAAGTGGGCTAGAAGAAATCTAGAGCTCCACAACCAACCAAGTGGGAAAAGACATAGGTCCTAAACCTATCAAAATATGTCAGTCATTTGGTAGCTATGTATTTTAATCAAATCAAAGCAGACCTAGAGTACACAGCAGACTCATTTAATTTTTTCCCCTAAAGAGAGTACAAAAAATCATCGGGTAGGATCAGGGAAAGTTCAGATGAGCAGGAGCTCTGAGCTGGTTTGTGTACTATGTGGACAAAGGAACGGATGCACAGACCTGCCCCACTGCTGTTTCATGACTAGGACAACTGGCTTGTGTGAGGATAGTGGCAATTGCGCATAATGTTGATGTACTCTGTTTCCTTTCCTACCCTTCTCTCTCCCAGCTGAATCAAAGGAATGTTCTTTAACATTTGTTCAGGTGTTGAAAAAGAAAGTTAAAGTGTCTGCCAATTCAGTTTGTAGCACATTATTGAATGCATGACCATGAATGCAATGCAGCTAATAGAACCAATTGCTCCTGTTATCTCATAAATAGAAGAACAACATAATAAGAAAGCCCTATTTTTTTTTCCCAGTGTAACAGTGTGTTTCACCTCCTTCACAATAAAGATAAAAAGTGGGAGACTTGCAACAGAAACTTTCCGAACTGTGATGCTGCTACGGGATGTGTTAACTAAAATATGCATACAGAGGTAGCCAAGGGATGTGAATATGTCTCTTCACATTGTGAAGGCTCTGAGTAATCGCTTGTCAAATATTAACATTACGTGGAATACTTTAAAAACCAATGAAGAGGCCAGAACATGTTACACCAATTTACCATAGCCTAATCAACCAAGAAAGCTCAGATCATTAAACTAATTACGAGCAGCCGAAATAATTAAAAATCCTTTCTCAAGTGATGTTGTTGGAATTCTCTGTTATAGAACAGCTGCATAGTAAATACTGTGCATGTGCTCAGACATTTGCTGGATTTAATAAACAACCCTTGTTTATGAAAAATTTGGTAGCCTTTTTGAGCAGCAGTCAGTGACAAATAAGTACAAACAAGCAACATATGTTCAGGGGGGTTTTCTTGGGAAGATAACTTCGGGGGGGGGGAAGATAAAAGAGAAACTGACAACTGGCACATAAGAGTGGCTCTATAAAACTGTGGGGTTCACTGACAGACAAATATTCTCTCTATCTTGTTTGCACAGAGCAAAAGTAACCTCTGATGACTGATTACATTAACTGGATGTTATATTAACTCAGTGTCTGCACTCCACAGATCCTTCCTGAGGATTTATACCATACCAGGTCATTTCTCATATTCATGGTTAATCCAGAATAAAGCCAGAAAACAACTTGGCTTTTTCTGACAAACATTCAACAAGTTATATAGTTGTATCCATTGCAGCTTTCTGGGTATATTGATCCTCGTTCATCACAGCTCTGCACACAGATGAAGATACACATATTTTAGTGTTCACAATCAACTCAAACATTAATACACAAACTTATTCTGGACTGAAATTTGGCATGCTAAATTATTCATTATAAGCACTGTGTTTGCTTTTGTATTTAAAATACAGTTCTGATTTCAGCTCATTAATTCTTTTCTGATGATAATTTTTACCCATTATGGGTCATATGCTATTTTTTTTCTTAGAGTACACCATCAAAATTCAGAATTAAAAGCAGGTGCAGGTGTAAGACTTTGGCCAGGACCCAGACATATTAAATAGGGTCAAATTTTTGGAAAAGCCACATGAATCTCTAACCTGAACTAAAGTGCTTTCCAACACAATCCATTCTATCATTCTGTGCAAATCTGCCCCAACAGTACTATATACAGGGTAAACTATCAGTCCAAATATCAGAGTCACTGAATGGTTCTTCAAACATAGAGAACATGTTTTTGCAGAGGAAAATACTGTAAGCTTAAAATGACAAGAGAGTTGCAGCCAAAGCCTTCCACTAATCTCTCCAAGACTCCTTTCCCTACACTTCTCATAAGTGTGGGGCCACCCAGACAGATAGCGAGGCTACATCCCACAGTCTGGGAGCATGCAGCATGCCAAGCAGGGCTAGTACAGGAGCCCAAACAACGTTGTATCATCTAAGCCTGAGCCTCTCTGTCTTCTGTGAAAATGATGTCTGAAAATCATTTTCACAAGGGTCAGTAACCTCTATGGGAATGATGAAAGTTAATCTTTTCCCTTCCTTTCCCCAATTATTTTCCAGCTAATGATTAAAGAAATGCCTGGGAAAGAGAGAAAAGATGACAGTTTCAGTCCCTAGGAACTGTGGTGAACCTACAGCCATTTTCTGGGTGGTGCTGCTTTAGGTGGGATTAAAATGATAAATTTGCAGGAGAAAACATAAAGTTCACTTTGGTTTTGATATTGCTTTTTTATTAACTGCACATGACAGACTAAGACAAAAATATTTTAAATCCAGAAAATGCTCACATAACAGTGATTTTCAGCCTCTTTTCTCCAGGGTTGGTAATGCTTGATACAGCACAGCACGGTTCAGCAGATATACAACATCTCAGATATCATAATCAGAAAAACTCTGAATTCAGGAATTAAGAGGTTAAAAAAGCATACAGCGTTCACATGTCAGCAAAAGGACCACATTCTATAGTTTATTGCAAGGTGAGGGGTTTGTTGGGTTTTTGGGGGGGTTGTTTTGTTTTCTTCTGAAAAATGACCTGACAGGAAATATAGACAGGCATTTGCAGAACTACTTTAAAATTATACTTTATATTTCATCATATTTGCTGGCAGCTATGTTTTATTGTAAACAGTATAGGTGGAGCTGGGGTAATAATATAGAGGAGCATGAACCTGTGAAAGATTGATGCAAAGTGTTGTGAGGAGCAGTAGATTTTGACTTTTTTCCTTTTGCCTTCTTGTGCACATACGTGCACTTTCCCTGAGAAATAGGGCATTCTCTTCCAATTGTATTATGACAAGTAAACCTTAATATAGTTTAGAGACCATTAGTGCCTCCATTTAAAAAAAAATTCAATGTTTATATTTTGCATGTTTGTTTATAGTGGAATTCTTACCACTTTAGATCAATAGCTTCATACATCCTTAACAATTTTCCCACCTTTCTAGCTACCAATGCAAAGCACAGCACTGTGAGAGCTGGTACAGGAAATTAACTCCAAGTCAGTTGGACCAAATACACACATCCACACAAATCTTAAAGAAGTTAGACATCAAGCTTAGGACTATGTAGGAAGTGGGGAAAAAAGGAGAAAAACTGGAATAAGAGAATAAGTGGATTGCAGTTGAGTTTCTTGTGATTCCTGGCTTTCTGGTGTAAAATGGTATTTAATTCCACACATGTAGGTGTATACGCATGGAGGGAGAGATGCATTTATTCCTTGTGCAAATTCTCCTGGCAGGCCTATTTCTACAGAATAAGCAGATGTGTGTGTGAGGCTTAATCTATTAAGCAAGACAAACCTCAGTTGAAGGGTATTCAACAGAGATGTCATGGATACTTGTCAGTCACATTTCACTTATAACCAAACAATTCCTTTTCTCTTGGTCTTTCTCCACCTGTCATCTCTAATTATCTGCCAAATCTCTTTCATTGATGTCACTTCAGCTTGGATGATGATCTATTTCAGACAGTTTTTAAAAATATCTCATATATAAGTCTTTTTCTATATTTATTTTACAGGCAAAATGAGAGATACTTTGCATTTTTAGTATCTCACAAATGATTTCATATGATTTTTATACGATTTGACCCTATGAACAATTCAAAGAATTACCAGTGCATTCCCCACAGTACAGTGAAAACATCTGAAAGTATGTGCAGTTCACGTGTGATATCAGGATATACTTCTCGACTTACACAGATTTAGCCCAGAACTGACAGTAAAATAATTTAAAGTTATTCAAAACTAAAGTTTCAGATTCTGCTTTATTATTCTGCTTTTGGCCAGAAAAAAATTCTACTCTGATTATAAATGCATATATTTTTGAGACCATATTACAGCAATGATATCCTGTCTCATAAGCACAAAGAGCTCAGGGTGTTAGAAAGAAAAGATAAAAGTTCCTGGCACTAAATACTTCAGCATTGGGATTTAGTGGTCAGTTGAAAGCACCTTGAAGATGTGATCCTTAAAGTTCGTCTATCTTCACTTTGCATGCAGATAATTACTGGCACTGATGGCAGCCTTACAACAGATTAAGGAACGTGTTGCTCATAGTTTTCTTAAACATTTATTTGTTGACACATACTACTAGGTCAGAGAGGCAGCCATGGGGTGATCTGTCCCAGATCCCGCTGAAGCTCAACAGCCCTGGAGCAGAGATGTTCTTAGCCAGAGAAAGGAACTAGCTCATGGCAGGTAGAATCTCATTACTGGATGCATAGACCAGAAAAATTTTCTGTATAGTCTGGAGAAGAGAAGACTGAGGGTAGAACTTGTAGCAGTCTACAGCTTCCTCATGGGGGAAAGTGGAGGGGCAGGCACTGATCTCTTCTCTCTGGTGACCAATGATAGGACTCCAGGGAACTGCATGAAGCTGTGTCAAAGGAGGTTTAGGTTGAATATTAAGAAAAGATTCTTCAGCCACAGGGTGGTTGGGTGCTGAAACAGGTTCCCCAGAGAGGTGGACACAACACCAAGCCTGAGTTCAATAAATGTTTGGACAAAACCTCCAGGAGAAAAAGAGCACAGAATAAGTTAACATACACAGTACTGTACTGTAGGAATCCATTAGGCAGTAGGGTCAGCACTGTACAAGGTTTAGCTTTCTTTACCCTATGTCTTCAGTCCTATATCCTGGTTACCTTTGTAGCCACACCTCTGTTTCATACTGGTGATGCTACTGGTACTTTGCAAAAAAGTAATCACTTTATTTCAGATACCATGAAATGAAAACCAAAAAAGCATAGTTCCTGTGGGCAAGAAGAACTGCATGGGACACAGAGGACACTAGGGTCAAAAGCTATGTAGCACAAACATGGCTAGTCAGGCATTCTCCAGCCGTGCTTTATTCACAAGCATAGACGTAGTCTGACAAGAGGCCCAGCCAAAGCAGACCTGCTAGGTCACTGATACCGACTCCAGGCAACTGTTGGGAAAAGTCAACATAAAACTACTTATAGATGATGAAGGATAACATGCATAAACTGGGAAGCATTACAAGGATGGTCATGATGACAATGATCATGCAGTATGGCAGTAACAGACAAAAAAGTTACACATCAGCAGCTCCAGTAATCTTTACATTTAATCCATTGTTTGCCAGAGGTGAAAAAGATACAAGTAGCTGATTAGGATTTTTTTTTCCTGTTTTCCCTGTTTACTTTGCTGTTTTCCAGCTATGTCAAATAGCTGTGTCAACAGAGAGCATAGTTCAGTCAGTGCAAAAGTCACAGCCATTTTATTTTTCTTATCTCTAACATACTGTGACTTTATCAGTAGAACTATGTAGATAATGAACCTATATCAAATGTAACCTTAGCTAAAATATGTAACCTGTTTTATGTCAAAGTTGGCTGATTTCACACCTTTGATCTTTCAGCTAAGGCATCCTGGACAGCATTTTTAATAACTCACACTAGGCAGAATAAAGTCTGTGTCTGATAAAACAGGGGGGAAATCATTAATCTGTTTCCAAACAAACAGTGACTTATAACAGCTCTTTAATCTAAAGATGATAGATCCTGAGCTGGAACCAAACATCTAAGTGCCAGCCAAGTTCAGTGAAAAGTGAATACAGCGTATATGTCTGTGACACAGTTATTTCGTGATCTACAAGAAGTCATTCACTGTGTTGGAAGTATTTGAGTGAGACAACTATATGTGATCCATTGGTGCACTTGCTATATGTTCTTCCCTTTTGAAACACTCGCTCTTTTTCTCTGTTTATAAGTTTCTTTCTTTATCTATTCAGTTATTTCAATGTCCTTCCAGGAACTTTAGCCTATTAATTAAAAGCAGATGGTCTGTCTTTCAGTACTGCAATCACTAGAGTGTTTGAGATTACTCACTGGAGCACGCATACCACCAGCCTGTATTTATGTATGCAAATGTACAAGCTGTTAATGCCTTAATGGGTAAATTCAGAAGGTATTGTGATTGAGGAGAATATATTGAGATGAAGATTAAAAAATAGCAGTTTTATGGACTTGGGAGGCATTTCAGGAATTGCCCCACCACGATTAGATAATCTAAATATTCTCTTTCATGATGACTTTCATGGAATTCTTTGAAGACAGTAAATGAGCAGCAGCTCATGACAATCAGAAGAGGATTAGAGAAAGACATGCCAGCAAAATTCAATAAACATTTGATAAACATTTGTGGTTTTATTAATATAATAAATAAATAAACCCACACAACCTGGTTGGTTGGGGTCCCAACAACCAAATCCATTTATTGGAAGTGAACAGCATCTTTTATATGCACTTTAAAACAACACAAGATTCTCTTAACCAACCACCATGGGATTCGCCACTGCCCATGTGTATTGGAGTACATTTGGGACTACATCTCCCAGGGTGCCTCATCCAGCATCCCTAAAACACGTTCCCACTAAATTTTTTCAGTGAAGTTATAGATATGGCTTCTTTCATCACTCCCAAAATCAGGGAAGAACAGAAAGCACAAATAAAGATGTACAGAACTTGGCAGGAAAACAGCAATACAAACATATTATATGGACACATTGAGTTGTTAGTGGTATCCAGCAAAATCTAGTCCAATAAACATTTTGATAAAATAGACTGCTAGCATAAGGCACAGAAGAAATAAGAAATATTTCTGCATGATGATGAGAGTGTATCACAATAAGCTTACTAGCAGACCTACCAATAAGGCAGAAGTAAGCAATCTGTTTTCGGTATGCCTTCAGCTGATTTAAAAGAAAAAAAAAATAATTAAAAAATTTGAGAAATCTGAAGTCATTCTTCAGTGAAAATCATAATACTGTAATTATAAAGACAATATTTATTGCAAATACTAAGAACAAGGGCCAAAAATGCAATGAAATTATGCAACTGAACAAACTTCAACAGAAGTTCCAAGGTTAGCCTGTGATGACTTTTTTGTTTTGCATGACAACAAATAGTTTACTGATATTGTGGAGTTGTCTTTGGGTACTGAGGTCCTTGAACTTACTGAATTCATGACAAAATAAAAAGGTGAAGTATATATAGGAGTGGGAAAAGAAATACCTCCAGAGAGAGAGGGTTATCTTGGCTTGGATTGCAAGCTAAACATAAGGTAACTTTTATCAAGCTGCTCTGGGAATTCACAAAGACTTTACAGGAGCTGCTTGCATTTTGCATATGACTTCAATGATTACAGAAAACATGCCTTCAAGTGTGTTAATCTTTCCAGTAATCTTAACCTTGCTCAACTGATTTAATCTGACTGAAAGGCAAACCTGTATTTCCCATCATCATGGATTTTTTTGTCACACAAACTGGAACAGCACATGACTGAAACATGTTTAACCAAAAATCTGTATAAATGGAAGACATTTTTTTGTTTCAGCGGACCTGGATAATGTCACTGTAATTTGTCAGCAGTTTTGAAATAATTTAAAAATCTGACATCACACCAATGTCAGTTCTTAACAATGGGAATTCCCATAGAAGTTTGTAGGATCCATATCTTAGTGCAAGAGTGTGCGGAAACATCAATACTGTGAGTACAGACCCTGGAGGACCACCAGTGCTTTAGTGCTGACAGTTCAGAACAGCCTGAGTTCACTTCACCTCAAAGTCATGCAAAACAAGCACATGAACTCTTCCCGTTTTCTCCAAGTGTATTTCAATTTCATGTATTTCTTGTGTCCTTGTCATAGTTTGAAATTGGTCCCCCTGAGAGGCTGGGGGGGTTCAGAGGTGATTGGGTGCCAGGACAGTGTTCCCTGGAGGGCCAATCACTGTCCATGTTGTTCGCTTCTGCTCAAAATCATATATCACAGCCCCGGAAACGGTTGGCAGTGCAGTCTTGGTTGTTTTGCTGTTGGTGTCTGCTGCGTGTAGGTGCACAAGGCCAGGGGGTGGCTGGGCTCCCTCTCTTCCCCTCCGGGGGGCAGAGGGGAGCCCTGCGACCCCCCAACTCAGCCTTTGGCTAGAGTTAGAGTCAGCATTTGGAGTGTGTGCTGTGAAGGAAGGGATTCACAGCACCTGAGGTAAGTGAAGAGAGGCAGGTTTTGCAGCCAAGCCCTCTTCCCGCTCCTTTTCTGCAGTGATGCTGTAGAGGGGGGCTTTTTCTTTCCCTCTGCTGTAAGTGGAGGAAGGGCTCAACATTGAAGCTGAACCAAGAGACTGGGCCGTGGAAGTAGGCCCAGTGGTTGGGAGAAGAATCCCAGGAAAAATTGGAGGCGAGCCAAGAGCTTGAGAGTTGCCTGCCGAAGCTGACCGGGGGCAGCCAAGAACTGACTTGGAGGAATGAAGATTCCAGGACACAGACGCTTGATAAGCTACACTGCAGCAGCCTACGAACCAAGGTGAGACACCAAGAGGGAGAGATCACCAGCAGCAGAAGAGCAAGGACTCAAAACTATCTTCTTGGACTTCGTGAGGAGAGAAACTGCAACAAACAACTTCAACTTGGTGAGGGGGAAGCGTTCAGGAACCCAGAACTCCCACAGCAAAAGACTGTGTTATATATCAGCCTTAAAGGCTGCTCCTGGACTAAAGTTAAAGGAGGGGCTTGAAAGGACTGACTGATAGTAATGTAATATATATATATAGTTGCCTTTAGTTTGTATAGTATTTATCTGTGTAAATAAATGTATATACTCCCCCCTTCCCCTACAGAAGCCTCTGGCCTGAAAGTTTCTCTCCAGTGTTAGGATAAATTGTGGGAAGGGGTGGGGGGAAGCCTAAAAATTGGATTTTAGATTTCTAATGTGGCTCAAACTGCCACAGTCCTACCTGTTAAGAATGCCATTCATCTGACCTGCTTGTCACATTTGCTTTAGGATGAGATTAGTTGTGCACTAGCAATAGCTGTTTTCCTCTTGGCTCTAAGGGTCTCTAGAGTCACTAACTCAGAAACTGGTATCCTCAGCGCAAATAAATATTCATAGCATAGTTTAGTCAGACAGATGCCATCTTTGGAAATCTAAGTACAACATTTGCAAGGACATACTTATTCTGAAACAAATAGGATTACAAGCCATGCAATGCAAACTCTTCCTTCTAAGGTGTCAGTCCAAAACCAAGGTATGTTTCCAGGAGGGAAAGTCTGCCTCAGGAGTTTATTCTGCAAAGATAGGAAAGATAACAAAAAAACCCCCCAAACTTGTCCAGCTATCTTTTACAGGAAAGTAAGGCATCTTCTATTGCAGCAGTGGCAGAATGCTTTCTTGCATCGAATTAATGATAGGAGTCAGTTATTTACCATGACAGAAATTTGAGAGACAGAATAAATTAGCTGAGTTCTATGTTTGTTTGTCTGCACAGTGTCATATACCATCAGCACTCACCAACAAGTAACCTCCATTAAATCCAACATGACTGACTTAAAATGGCATGCTATAGTCATTTTTGAGGTAAATAAAATAGAAACTTTGGAAGAATACCACCTGACAACTCTTTCATTACTTTCCTAGATATTGTTTAGCAGTCTGATCTGTCTAGAATATTTTGCCTAGAGCTATAATATAAGGAAGGAAAATATTTTTTCCCACAATGGATTTGTAAAATTATCAAAAATAAAAAATCCCATGGACTAAAGAGCAGGTCTTGAAACTTGGTATTTTAATGTTTCTTCATACTAAAGTATTGCCCTGGGTATGTAAGTGTCCTAGTTAGAACAGCTGGGACCAGTTCATCACTGTATGGGTGTAACCCAAAAATGTGTATTCTATAGCCTTCCATGCCATTTCCCAGAAACTGTTATTAATACAGCATTTACACCCTCTGCCCAGAGCAGCCTGACTCCTCAGGCTATAAACTGGGTGTTAAGAGGCCTGTGAGATAGGAGAACGCTCCTGTCCTCACACCCATTGTGGAACTCTCCGCCCTGAGGGAAGTACTGGGCATTCCTACCTGAACTGGAGGATATATAATCTTGGAGTCTTGGAACTTTTTTAACCACTCGTGGGATCCAGAGGAAGACTGCAGATCACTGCTCTCAACCAGACTGGAACCACCACTCTCGACTGGACTGCAACCACCACTTTTCAACCAGACTGCAACCACCACTCTCGACCAGACTGCAACAGCACTCTCGCCAACAGGTTTTCCCCTCTCCTTTTACTTTGGACTCAGGGGGCCCAACGAACACCACTCTATTCATGCCCCAGGGTGCTGGGTTATACATTTGGGTTTTGTGGGTTAAAACCAATTGTTTGTCTGTATAATCGTACTTATTGTATTATTTTATTAAATTGTTACTCTGATTTATAATCTCTCTTTTGAGTTGGGTTCATTTCCCCTGCTGGTTTACCTCTAAACTAGCACAGTAAGATGCTACCATTTCACACACATCTCATGTATTGGGGATCCTAAAATCAGATAATGACTGCTTTCTGATGGAACTGAGATTCTCATGCCAAACTTCTTCTGAACATGTTTCTTAATTATTGATTAAAACTTGTTTGAGCTGTCTTTAGCAAACAGAAACTTGGATCAGCTAGCAAGGAATCAGACAATGTGTACTAAAAATTTAGCAGATGCCCTGCAAGCACATCAAAATCTCCTGACCCCTTCCCCACATTTTTTTTTCTCATTGTTATTTAGTAATGTGTTTTTGTTTTCCAGGATTCCTCTCCTTTTGCTGACATGCACAGGAAGCTGTCAGAACTGCCTGGAGACAGCCTGCTCCTTTTCAGACTGCTATTAGGTCCAGAGGTCAAGGGTACATTTCAGTCACAAACTGCTGTGTGCCAAACCCAGGGTGCCTAGGGTTAGCCCAACTTTTTATTTTGGGTAAAATGGTGTCAGTTATGCTCCTCTGGTTTGCAGCATCTGAGGATCTGCCCTTTTGTGCTGCCACTGTTTGGTCATGAGGAACGATAAATGCATATCCCCTTGAAATAAAATCAATTTGGTGACTAAAACAGATCTACCAGGAGGACCAGACTGATGTCTTGTCATTTATTAGTTCCAGACATGGATCTATATTTGCCCTATGGGAGCTAGCACTGGGAGAGCCTGATTTAATAGAACATTTTAATTACAACACACATCCAGTCCACTAACCTGATCTTTCTTTCTGTGGCTGCCTCAGAAAGCAGCTGGTCTACGACTTCAGTCTCCTTCTGTGCAATATTAAGTAATATTAGTCACATTCTCAACAGCTACTGGAAAAGATGCACTCAGTCAGGAAGAGCCTTCAGGTAGGTATCAGATATTTTATGAGAGGGGTCTACAGATGAGGTCATTTTATTAATGTAAATATACAGTTTTGGCACTTTCTCAGGAATGGTGGCTCACAATGTCTTCAATTTCTGTAGTCATGAAGGGAAAAGGGAAAACCTCCATGAAAACTCTTTCAGTTTTGGAAGAGCCACAGTAGCCAGATAACATATTTTTGCTGAGATGTGAGCATTCAGACTCTCCTAGATCAGCACACAAGAGAGATGACTCAGTGAACAGAGTTACTGCTGCCCATGGTTTGCAGGATCCTCACACTCACTGTGCTGAAACTGGTGTGTGAATGAAGCACCAAGCAAATACCACTTCTCTGCATTCACCTTGTATGGGACAGTGAGTCTCCCTCCTTCCTTCTCTCCCTCACTCCTCTTCTTCCCTTCCCTCTCCCTGTTTCACTAAACAAACTGCAAAAAGGCACATATAAAAGCTGTGGTAGAGATAACAAGAAGTGAAGGAGTCATAGCAGGTGTTGAGCATTAAGAGTACCATCTGGGGCAGTCTAATGCCAGCTAAAATAGTCTCCTCCACAACTGCTCAGAAGGGTGGGATGCCACGGTTACTCAAGGTCAAGCAGGCAGAAAGGAAAGCAGAAGCTCTGGGTCAAGCCTGCAGATTTTTACAGGAGCCAGTAAGATTGAGCTATGCTATTAATTACTAGGCAGTATTAATCCAAGTGGCAGCTCACATTCTTTCTCTAATTACTTTCACTGATGTATCATGACATCTTGAAATTGTCCTTGACTCACTGTGTGAGCCATATTCCAAAAACATGGTGCAAACCACACCAGCAAACACAGGAAAAGTATTGCCCCTCCCTACCTGAGGTCAAATTAAGCTAAAATATTTCTCACCTTCCTCAGAAAAAAGCTGAAAAGACCTAAGGCCACCAGTATATACTGACATTCAAGCACCTCTCAAAGCCTACTGCATGAGCCTCTTCAGATTATAGTCAACATTTGAAAGGCTTCCAAGAAACAGATGCAACTCAGTCCAGGCTTCACATCTGCAATTTTGTTTGTTAAATGCACCCAAGTCTGGCATTATTAACTTATCTGTACTCTCTATCAACTGCAACTCCTGGGGGAACTTTGGGATTTTCCACTCAAAAATATGGACACTGCTAAATGTTTCTCCAGCAATGATCAACTGAAATGCACACATTTTGTGTATGGCTATGCTGTGACAGATCAACTATGAAAACACCTGTAAATTCCATTAATATAAGAATGCATTTAATTCTGGAACTACTCTTTTACTGGAAAAGTAACTACAAATCAGCATATAATTTTTTAATTATAACATAATTTTTAAGGTATCTCATAGGCTCAAAATAAAACATACTGAAGATCTACAGTCAGACTTTAAATGACTGGGAGGTGATGAGACTCGCTCTTTTCTGTTATTTCAGGTTATTTTTAGTAATGTAGTTTTGTAGTTTTTATTAGGTAAGTTTTCATCAGGTTCTTTGGAGACAGAGAAATGCTAACCAACCACTTTGCACATGTAGTTCACAAAGTTGAAAATAAAATGAAATACCCTGATACAGGTGAGAATGGCTAGCCTGTTTCAGAAAGTAACTTATTACTTATGACATTGCATCATACAGCAGAGGATTTATCCAGAACTGATGATGGGTGACATGACCCCCCCATGAATGCCATGCTTGGCAACACTGCTGGTCATTCATACTGTCTCCTCAGGGTCCAGAGCTCATATTTCAGGAAAAAAAAAAAAAGAATAGACATGCATCACCTGTGTTCCATGAATGAGATTTTAAAAAAATGTATTCTATGACTGCCTCTTACACGAATGTACAACTCATAATGATATCAGTGGGAGGAGTCCAAATTCAATTGGTCAAAATTGCATTTAAGTTTCTCAGATTTCTATTTACTACTGGGTAGTTGTTTCTGAAGAGCTGAAGCCAACAAACTGAATCACAGAATCATTAAGGCTGAAAATATTTGCTAAGATTACTGAGTTCAACCATTAACCCAGCACAATCATGTCCCCAAGTGTTACATTCACACATCGTTTGAACACGTGAGGGATGGTGATTCTACAACTTCCCTCGGCAGCCTACTGTAATGCTGTAAGCATTGGCAAGAATTTGGGTGGACTTTGGGCTTACCCAGCTGGCTGAACATGGACTGAACGCTTTGTAAGACTCCACCCCATCACTGTATCATCTTCTTCTACTGTAAATACATAGCTTGGAAATTTTCATTTCTTTGACTGGCTGAAGTTATGCTTAATTATCATTTTTTCTTAGTCATTCTTCAAATAGACTGTACAGGATCAATTAGTTTTAGGTAAGACAAATATACTTCTCTTTATTTATGTTCTCCTCATACATGCTAGGTTTTATTTTAAAAAAAAATGAGTCAATGTAAAGAGCATTAAGGAAATCTGTGTAGTTACCTACTATATATATATATATATATTTACCTTTTGTATTTGTAATTGCCATGTTTGTAATGCTGAGAGGAAAATATTGTTGTAATATTATGAGCACAAAAGCTATAAGGCTCTTATGTATTCTTATTTTCATGCATGTTGCATATTTGATGCCAGCAGCTAATGATCCAGTTACAGTACATATCTTTCACGGTAAGCTCTTGGTCTTAGTTCTTAAGATGCTAGGGGAAAACAATGGATATGCTGTATTATGTGGAAGAGATAAAACTCAAGTGCTATCAATTATTTTTTCCTGTATATTCCAAAACCATACCATGCTTTGCAAGATTCATATGCGGGTTTGTTCTGAGGCTTTGTATTCAGGTACTGGTATCACTCTGTTATTAACCATTAAGATTTTTGTTCTAGTAATATGTAGGAGTCAATGGCAAATGGAGCACTGCAAGACTAACTTCTATACAGATGTGTGCTCCTAGGCAGGCCCTGCTTTTTCAAATAGTCTGTTTATTCAACACAGTAACATCTCAGATCCTCTTGCATCATGTCTTGGAGTTTTGAAAAGGTTCCCTCTGACCGATATACTTCTTTAAACTAGATCCAAATGTCAGTGCTAGGCTTAAAAATATCCAGAAAAATATGCTTTATCACAGACTACAGACACTAGAAAATAAATGATAGAAAAGACCTACAGTATCACGTTTTCTCTTCCCATGAGCATAGGGTTGTTCTGGACAGATATATGTCAGGAACCTTTGTTCTTTCTAGTTTAAAGGACTCTCAGGCTTTCATCAGACTCTTTTACAGTCTAATTTATCTTACTATCATGACATCTATCTGGATATTCAGCCTACATTTTACTATGTTTTGTTTCATCTCACAGTTTTGAATTGTTCTCCTTCCTTCTAAGTAAAGTATCAGGACTTTTTTATGTTCTGTTTTCTTGCAAAGTGCAAAGAATTCTGGACTTATGTAGACAGAAAAAGTAAGTGGGACTCAAGTGCATCCAATTGAAACTCTCAAACGATTACAGTGCCCAGCATCATGCAAGTATATCCACCTCAGAACTATTCAGAGCAAGAAGTTAGTTAGCTCTTTTCTAATATTCTTCAAAATAATTGTAATAAACTAATTGTAATAAACTAAAAGAATGATTCGAGCTAATTAAAAAGAAAACAGTGTAAGGTCAGTATAACCTAGAGAAAGAAGAGAAAACAAATCGTAAAACTTAATTGAGCCCCTATAAAGACATAAACAAGTTACCTCCATTTTACCTTGTACAAAATTTATAGCAAAGATACTCTAGTTAACTAGATGATAACACCTTTCTTGAAAATTTATAACTAAGTTTAAGAAAAACATCTGTTGAATGTCTGACTTAACAATGTATATTATTTATGCTTGTGAGTAGATAACACTCTTGTCTAAGAAAAACATCTATTGAATTCCTGACATAACAATGTATAATGTTTATGCCTATGTATAATGAATATTAATGAAGTAGCTGAGAATAAAAGTAGGACACTATGTCTGCTTTGGGGTGTGACAAACCTCCTGAGTCCTTGGGACTCTGCTTGGACACCACAGCGCTGTTTTGCTCTCACCATATAATAAATTCTAATTGGAAATTACTTGAATCTGAGATTTTATTTCTCACAAACTTGGTGACCTGTCTGACATGATACCCTTTGTGTTCTGAGGGATATTTAGTGCCTGGGATAGGAGCATGTCCGCTGTTTTTTCAGCGGCCTATTCACAGGCCTAGTATCTCAACAAGGACCAGGGTAACACATACATATGATAAAAGCAAGGAATTAAAAGCTCCCAGAGCGCTGCAGCAAAAAGGCCCACAATTCTTGTGCACGAAGACCCGAGTGAGAACAACAGACTGTGAGTATCACTTCGGGGGGGCGGATAAAGAGGTCAGAGTGAGTGAGTGGATGAGATGCAGCATAGCTGTGACACGAGAGTGGAGTCCTTATAACCTCGTTTCTGTCTCCCCACGAGGGGCACAGCAGGTGAAGGGATGAAGCGACTGAATTGATGAGTAGACCTCTGGGGTTGGTGGGAGTTTTTCAGAAGGGACCACTGCGTCAGTGAAAAATCCTAGAAGAGATCCCAGAAGGTCAGTAGGAAGGCAGGAAGACTTTAGAAGGGACCTCGGAATATGGGGCAGGGAATTAATAAATTAAGTTGCTTTAGGAAGGAAGGGAGCAGGCAGGCGTTGCCGGATATACCCCTAGACAGTCCTCTAGGGGTAATGATCTTAAACTGGGAAAAGAGAGAGAGTACTAAAAATAAGGAAAAATCAAAAATTATTCAGTTCTGCATGATTGAGTGGACTAAAGAAAAAATAAGGGATGATGATATCTCTTGGCCTGTGTATGGATCATTTGAGGGTTGGATATGCCAAGCCCTCAACATTTATGTAAACAGCAAGGAACCAATAAACTCTGAAGAAAGTGAATATGCTGCTTGCTGGAAAGAGGAGGTTTGGCCAGAACCTATTAAAATTTATAAGTTAACGAAAGAAAAGCAAGCTGAAAAGGAATTAACAGAAACCAAATGGGAGCCATTAGACAATTTACCTCCACCCTATAATCCACCCTCTCATCAACCCCTTTTACAACCCTCTTCCCAACCCCTTTTACAACCCTCTCCACAGTCCCTTTCTTCCCAACCCTTTTTACAACCCCTTCCACAGCCCCTTCCACCACCTTCTTTACAGCCTCCTTCGGCTGCTGTTCCCACAGCGCCTATGAGTTATTCTTCCCCTGTACAAACTCCTTTAACTGCAGACTCCACTACCCTCCAAAATCATAAGAGTGAGAGTCCTGAAAAACATAAGACTTGGAAGAAGAGATGAACCACCCCAAGGGCAGTTAGAGCCCTTTTAGTAGAACAAGACAGCTCTAGTGAGGAAAATGAAGGGGTGCGCTTGACACGAGAATTATACCCACTTAGAGAAGTGCCCTTGCGAGGAGTACAAGGGGGAATTGGGTTTGTGAATGCTCCCCTAAGCTCAAGTGAAGTTTGGGCATTTAAGAAAGAGATGGGGAGATTATCAGAAGACCCCTTAGGGGTAGCTGAACAACTAGATCAATTCCTAGGACCAAACACATTTACTTGGGGAGAAATGCAATCCATTCTGGGAATACTATTCAACCCAGAAGAGAGACAGATGATACACTCATTGCAATTTTTTTAACTGCAGTCTGCCCACATCATCTATCCAAATTCAATAAATACATTTGAATAGCAATTGAATAGCAGTTGAACAGACATTATTACTCCTATAGAAGTATGTCTGTCATGCATTTTTCCTATTAGTATCTTTTAATAGACTGGTTTAAAAAGCACTTCTATGCTAACACTCATGTTTGCACTGTCATATGTCCTGCACTATCCTACCTCTGATCTTGGTCTCACACAGTTACTTGTCCTCCAAAGTATTCTGTTTCATGAACCTACATGCTGTTCAGAAAAAGTCTAGTAGACAACCACCCTAATTAACAAGTGCTATGTAATTAATCTTATTAGAGAGCATAATCCTGATTAAAACATCCAGGTGATGAATATTTAATGGCATGAGTAAAAACACGGATCCAAAGAAAATCTTCATTTTCAATTGTCCTCAAATAATAAAATACTGTGTTCTACTTCTGAAAGCTTTTTACCAAAAAGATTACCTAAAAAGAAACAGGAGACTTCACAATAATTTTGAGGGAACGGCACCATCACTAGCATTCCAAATAAGCATATCACAACAAACATCAATTGTACATATATATTGGGCCACTATATATGTGTGTGTAAATGTGTACAGGGATGGGGGTATATACATATATTCAAAAATACATATATGTACACTGGTTGCTGTGTTTATGGGACATTTAGCATCCAATAGAGAGAAATACAGATATGAAGACCAAATCAGTTGCATCTTTTGTACAAGTAGAAGAACCAAAGTGTGGAATGCCGAATCCCACAAAACAACTGCTATACCCTGTCCCCTTCTCCTCCTGTCACTCTTACTTTTTTTGGCATTCTGAACATACACTTTCTACTGCAGAGTGTATGGCCCAGAGACTCCTGGAGCCACCTCTGATAACAGCTCTGTGAAATACTGTCTTCCCTGCTCAAAGTAAAACACAGCAGCAGACTGCAATAGAAATGGCCTTACTATAAGCCAGGTTTGCCAGTGTTTGCTAAGCAATTTTAAGCTTTCTAGTCTCTTTACAGTCTAAGAACATTATTGTCTCTCCTCTCTTGAGTACCCTACTACTAGAAGAAAAGCAAACCTGCTGTAAGATACTTCAGAAGCCTTTCTGGCATCATGACAAATACTACTGGCAGGTATTTTGTACTATAACCTCTGTTTGCTATATTTAATCTGCTTTAGTAATTACTGGTCTGAATTCACCGTTGCTGGAACTCCTAGAGAAATTTATCCCCCAAGTTTAAGTGGCTGCTGTACGTGCTCTGGATCAGCTCTATATTGACAACGTTGTCCTTAGAAAATGACCACAGAAATATCTGCATCCTACTCACTCTGATACATGGGCATTTCTTCCAGGAAAGTTTTTCATAATTTCATTCCATTTATTTCATTTCATGGTGCTCAGCTGCAAAAATCTGAGCAAGTAAATGAATTTTTTTCTTACTGGGAGAAATTGCCATTTTGCTGGTCTTCACCACAGCAGATATCCACCAAACTCAAAATATCTGCACTACTTACTGGCTTAAGCAACATCTGCATAAAAGGAACTAGACCTAGAACCTCAGAGAAATGTAGATCCCTATGCACCACTGATAGAGTTCCTACACTTGAAAGCACCTGCTGCTCATTTTTGCAGAAGACACTCGAGCAGATGCCTACTCATCTCATAAATATTGGAGATCCTGTAGTATATTTGAAGATAAAGGTCCACAGTGCCTTTGGTATCATGTAACTTCATTGTAGAATTTTGATGGAGTCATTCCACATGGCCCCACCTCGGGTGAGTTATAAATCTGCCATGGATTATACAGAGCTCACTACA
The DNA here is from genome assembly GCF_003945595.2 of Pipra filicauda. Classification (NCBI taxonomy): domain Eukaryota; kingdom Metazoa; phylum Chordata; class Aves; order Passeriformes; family Pipridae; genus Pipra; species Pipra filicauda. The sequence goes on along the minus strand of NW_024104584.1, from coordinate 571,371 downwards.
GCCGGGGAGTGGATTGGACAGGCTGCACAGCTGCTCCCCATGCATGTGACACGAAATATACGCCTCTAGGAGGAGCAGGGACAGTCTCCTGACCCCTTCCCACCATCCATTAGCAAATCCCCTCCTGGATTAAGCAAGTTCAGTAAAAGGTTGTCTGTTATCTGGTTTTATTTTGTACAGATTTCCTTTTTTTTTTCCCCCTATATCTGAGCCCTCTGCAATATCTTTTTGGTGAATTTCTATAACCTCTTTCAGCTTCCAGCCAAAGACTGGTAAAGGCCCTAGAGTATGTTTGTGTGAAAATACAATGTGTTGTGAGTGTCTGTGTCTGCATGTGTATGGTTTTGCAAATCTCAGTAGGCAAATGACTGTAAACTGTTTAGTGTTCTTTTTGTTTGAATGGTCATCTATGAGCATTATGTATAACATAATATGCTAAAATGGTTTCTGGAGATTATAAAGTTCCAGCCTTGCTTGCATAGATTTAAATCCCTGCAGTGTCAGAATTGTCCTAAAAGATTTATGCATACTTATCACTTTTGGGGGGAAAACAAAAACATAAAACCCTCAGAAGAGTAGCTAATGACTGATATTTTATAAAAGCAGAATAACAAAGGCCAGATAAAATTTCTCACTCATCTATAGAGAGAGTCATGACATCTTCATAATTTGCAGACACAACAATTTCATATTCATGCAGCTGCCCAGACAGTTGTGGATTATAACCTCACAAGTCACCAGTTGAGAAATAGAAAAAATAATTGCAAAGGACTTTCTTTACTATTAAGTCAACTTGAATGTTAGTACAAACAACTCAGCATACATTTTCACATACTTAAAAATATCTTGGCCTATTCCATAAGACTCACATTTTCAAAAAATGAAAGTACTTTTTATATTTACTTGTATGCAGCCCTATCAACTCCTGATAATGTTATAATAAATAGCTTAGGACTTACAAACTGCCAAAGTGACTCTAGATACTTTGAAAAAGAAAGAACTATACAACAGGTGAAAGTGCTATAATTTCAAAATATTTCAAGAACAAAAATTTGCTCAAAGAACTTTAAAATGCTTCTTCCTTAACTCAGTCATACAGCAAATCACAAAACCATTTTTGGAGTCTCGCATGTTTTTTTCAATGTTATTCGAGCTGTTTTGCAAAGTGCCCAGAAGGGATGAAGGGATGGGTCTGTAGGCTGTTAATTTTAAATGCCGAGGTTAGTGGAAAAACAGCTGTCACCACCCCCGTGCACTTCCCACCACACATTGCCTTCCTGCTGCCAGGCACTGCAAGGCTGCCTGAAGGCTGTCTAGGTGAGTCCTGCCTGCACCAGCAGCTGCTCCAAGGAGCAGCATATGGTATGGAGCCCAGGGGTAGGATAGGGATGTGCTCTCGTCCCACCCGCCAGCCACCAGCAAGTACAGCAGGCCTGAGGAGGAGTGAGTAAGGAATGAAATCAAAAGGCAGACAGTCAGAGAGTGAGAAAAAACAGAATTCATGAGGGCACGGGCAACTCTTGCTTCCCTGTGTATTCTCCCCTGCTGTCCTGAATCTGCTGTAGACGCTTCATCTACGCAAAAGAGCTCGGGCAGGCACAAAAACACAGCTGATTCTATGGTCCCATCACAAAAATCACACTTCAACACATCCCCAGGCTTACACTCAGGATGAGGGTAAGCCCAGAGGCATGGAAGTTTTCTGGGAGCTTGCTGGGAGACTGGCCAACTAAGGAGCTATACGGGCCTCAGGGTGCTGCACAGCCATGCAGCTGCCACAGGCACAGACCCTCCCTGCCACCTGACAGCTGCCAGTCCACCTGCGGCCACTGGGGTGCCCAGGCCAGGCTGGACCTGCAAACATGGCACTGCCACCACTGAAAGTTTCTGCCTTGAAAGCTGTCTTCTAAACCAGCTGAGATGAAGCAAAGTCATTTCCCCACAAGCTATGTCTCCCAAGAAGATGTGCATGCTCCCTTAGCTAATGCCTGCTTTCACTATATTCTAGGATTTTTATTTTTTTTTTACTGTAATCCTGACTAACCAGACTGAAAAACATTTCCCTCTCTATGAGAAACATCTGAAGTACGGCAATTTCACCAGGAAGAACTGCGCTCATTTAACCTTTGGGGAGATGCACTTAGAATGGGTTCCACAGGTCAGGGACAAAGCCATGGGGTTTTGTGCCATGGAAAACCTGGCATGAGACATAGCTCTGCGCTGCACTCCAGGCCATGTGTCACAACACCCTGTGTGAGTGCTGCATCCCTTTCAGCTGCAGCACCTCATCTCATCCGCTCTCGTGTTCCTGTTCCGGCACCACATCTTCATGTGTAATCCATTAATCATTCATGACCAACGTATCTGGAGGTTTCAGTTACATTTGTAGAGCAAGAGTTCCTCTTTGTACTTACTTTTCCCATGCATATATGTGGGATATATCGGACAGACAGATTAAGCACACACAGTTTTCAAGTGGTTCCAAAGAGCTTCCAGTTTCTCTTGCCAGTTAAAGTATACACATAATCTACGGCCATGTTTTGACCCACTTGGATGGTTTTGTAATCTCAAGAAAGGTCCTGTGAAGTTCAAAAATTACTTCACATAAAAGCCTCTACTCAGCAGCAAAATAGGTTTTCTAAATTTCTGTTGTACGTTCATTCTAGAGATCACAGTGAGAAATGAGCAAACTTTACAACAGCCCTCCTGCAAACATCCACTCCAGTATTTAAAACTATATCAGTGCTATGTATAAACCTTTTGTTTTCTATGCATAATAGTTCTATGAATATTATTTTTTCTAGTAAAATGAAACAGCAGAGCCTGTGCAGGTAGACTGCAGCAGGACACAACACTTTTCCAATTTAGTATTTAATCAATAAGGCCATCCTTGCTCCAAAACTAGGGTATCAAGTGACCCAGCACTCACCCGCCATGGCCATTTGGAAGCTCTTTGGTAGTCCTAGAACTGCCAGCCAGGTGTGTGACCCTGCTATGGCATTCCAAGTGTTCTCTACAATGTACTTGACCTCAGTGACTTTTTCTAACCTTTTTATGGCTTCTCTAGGCAGACTGGAAAATCTTGGGACCTCAAATGAGTTTCAGGTTGTGTTTCAGTCCTGCATGACACCATGGGAGCACAGTGCCTGCTTAGCCCTCCCAATACCACCATAATTTCATCATAATTATAGTAGTAATTGTGCAGGTGAAGGGGGCATCCATAAATAGGTCTTCTAAGTCTGGGAACTATTCTGGCTACATGAAAGCAATGATATATGCCGCTGCAATCCAGAGACCTGATGGACTGCAAATCTGATGCGCCTTGGGCTGTCAGAGTAGTGTAAGTCTTCTAAAGGATCATGTTGTTTGGCTTTCTTCTGAACCTGCCCCTAGTACTATGGCCTACTCAGCCGCTTAACTTCAAATTCTGACAGTGAGTGCACTACATATGGTGAGATACCAGTTAAATGTTTGCGGTTTTGTTTGAGCTTCATTGGCACATGATTAAATTGCCACTTCTGTGTAAGTGTAACAATCCCAAACCACAGACTTATGTGCTCCATCACTACTAATACACTTGTCACCTTGCAAACCTGAAGTAAAGCTCATAATCTTGGATAAGATATCAAGAGGGGTCCCTGGTATGCCAGGAATGCAGGATTAAATCCTTTGTGCCATAATTTATAGTTTGCATGTTACTGACACCTTTTTTGTTTGTTTCTCATATCTGGGACTTTGACATAGTTTGGCAATGAAATGTAAAATATTGCTAATCAAAGACTTTAATACCTTCAACTATCCCAAATACAAAAAAGAATTCATCGGCTCATTCACTCCGTATTACACACCTCACTATAATCACACTAAAGAGAGTCAGAGGAGCAGCTTTTGATGCAATATTATGCAGCTGCATTACTTATCTGTTTACATCTGGACTAACCTGGTCATTGCCAAAGCTGCACAAGTAACATTCTGTCACATGTCATTGCATTGTACTTACTTTTGCCTGCATGGGATGGAGTTAATATGCAGTAGAAAAATGGTCAGCAGTTGAAAAAGTAAACTGCTTCCAGGTTGTAGTTGTAAACAGAAAATTACGTAAGTCAATAACAAGAAATGAACGGAGGAAGCAAAAAGTTATTCTTCTGGCACTGTGTAAATTCTGATGGTCAACTTCATAATAACATCTGTCATTGCAATGTGACCATGCCAAAACGCTTTTGTTGATGTTACTACTTTTTCCAGCAACCACTTTTCTTATGTGTAAATCTGATTTGTCACCAACTGTAGCCATGCCTTGACAACTTCCTCACTGTGCCAGTCAGCTTCCCTGCACCATGCTACCTCCCCAGCCAAGTGGTAAGTTGTCAGGATAAGGGCTGTAAGCTATGTTAGGATTTTTTACAGGTCAGACAGGAGGGGCCAGCAGCCCAAAGACATGCACTTACCCTGGTACAGAAACATCCATTATCATATGAAGATAAAATCATTAAAAAGAACACAACATAAAGACACAGGTGCGCAATTTAGTCTTGTTATTGTCCTCTGATTTCTGCATGAAGAGGTAGAGAAATAAATTCAGAGAAACAGGACTGGAAAGAAGGCATGTGGTTCCATGGCTTGCTACAGAAAAAAATACAAATTGTGGCTGACTGGTATCAGTATATTGTAAGCATTAACGAGGAACAGAGGAGATCTGTGTGATATAATAATCCTACAACACCATAAATAGATTCCTGTTGTTTCTACAACCCCAGCTAATTGGACTGGATGCTTCATATTTGGCTTTCATATAATATAAAAGTGCTCAGAAGTAGGAATTTTTTAAGCTGTTCCTCTAAGAATTTATTTCTCACTTAGATTTCCTGTTCTCTGTCTAGTTGTGCCTGTTTGGATTTGTTACACTGCCAGTGTCATCCACGTGTCCCATTGTAGAGTCTGAACACAGCCATTGGTATGGCAGGTAGTGCTCCCAGAGCAGCTAATACTCCCTCACCAGCCCAGTCTTGTGCATACTCTAGGAATACTGGTACAGCAACCACACAAAAGCGGAATGGTGCAAATAGGCTTGCAAAGACATTCAGACATCCACTGGGTTTTATTACTCTGGATCCAGTACAAAGATGAGTTGACTTTGCTGTCCCAGCAAGACCTCAGTTTCTGCTGCATCCTCATCCTCATCCTCATCCACTGGGAACAAGCCCTTCTCCTGAGGCAATGCTGCAATGGATGATTTTCTCCCTTTGCCTTTTAACTTACACCAGTCACTCTGTTTTCTCTTTTTGATCCATTCTTCTCAATACTGTTTCCAATCCACCTGTAATTTGCTATCTATCTTTAAATTCCTAGCTTTCCTTGTTTAAGATAGAGCATTTGAGAGTCAAAGGGGTAAAAACATACATTAAGCTTTTCCTGTATTTTACCAATGCAAACCTACTATCACAAAGGTTTACATCAAGGCTCTCAGAGCTTATCATTCATAGATGATTAGTCATGCTCTGAACTGTTATTTGATATGTGGAATGGGACTTGATTAATTTTCAGGCATTCTTAACGCACTACATAATGTCAGAGATTACTGGTTCCCCACAGACAAACTTTTCTTCCAGTGCTTAAAAGGATTTAATGGAAAGCGATGTAAGTGCTCTCTACTCTGCTCAAGAGTTGCTCCTGCTGGTTCATAGAGTCAAATGCTGATCCTAGCCCACCACCTTCTGGAACCCAGCAGCATTACAGCTCTGCCTTGGAGACCATTCTGCGGGAGTATTAAAAGGATTGGAGACCAGGGGAGTGCTCAGATGAAATGTCACTCACTGCACATAGGTCCTGCAGGTCGCCAGACAGCTGCTGGTGAGTGCTATTCAGACACTCTGGTGACCAGGCCAGGTGAACCTTTGATCTGACCTGGAACAGATACTTGCTTTTTTTTCATTATATTATCCTGTAGAACAATAACAGATTTTTTTAAAAATAAATTTTAAAGTGAGGGTTTGCCCAGAAATTTCTCTTTAACAGTGTAACACCACAAAAGTGATGTGCCCCGTCTCTGGCTCCTTTGTGCCTCAGACAGAGTGTGTACCCAGGACAGACACACCTGCACCTTGACTCTCTCAGCAGTTCTCCACACCCACCCCATCTGCTCCACCACAGGGACATCTGGCTCACACACTGCGACAGGCTCATCAAACCAGCCTTACACCATGCCAGAGGCACTGAATTCCAGTTTTAGACCTGGAATATCATAGGGAAGTTTTTGGAAGTTAACAAGAGAAAGCATGCTCAGGGTGATAAACTCAGTGAGAGACTCCCCACTCCTTCTGAAGTGGGCACAACAATCACACAGAAAAAAAATTAAGTTTAGGTTAGTTACTTACAAACAGATTATCATTTGGAAAAACAATACCCATAAACCCAGTAACTGTTTAACAGCCCTACTCTAGTTAGAGAACAGACTTTAAGGCATATTGACTTCTCACTAAATTTGTTTCACAGGTTTCTACTGATATCCCAATAAATCATACCATAAGTGATGCTCTGATCCCATTGAAGTCAAGAGCAAAAGGTTATACTGACTGAGCAGAGGATGTATTTGGCTTTATAAAGCAGGGAGCAAAGTAGAGTAGGTCCTCACTCTGTCTTGTATTCCATGTAGGAATCTCTAACATGTGTTGTGACTTTATCCTCCTTTCTCTAGTCCCTGTTTATCTGCTGACATTTCAAGGGAGGTTTTGTTCATTTGGGTGGATTCCAAATCAGTCCCAACCAGTGAGCAGAGCTAACTCCTTCTGCCTGGCTAGTGGTCTGACTTCTTCACACATCTGAGCTTGGTGCTAACATTCCAAACATTGCAGATGGAGCTCCAAATCCAATGAAGAGTTAGTTTATATATAGCACAGTACTTCAAATACTTTACAATCAAATTATTACTAATAAAATTCATTAGAAACTGGAAGCGAAGGCTGATGGTATCCCTCTGTTAATTATGGCTCCAATTCCCTAGACTGCATGCTTACCAAGGAATACTGAGGGTGCGAACAGTCAGGCTTGTGAAGAAAGCAGGGAAGCACTTCACTGCTGGAGCTGCTGCCTCTGCAGTGGTGGCTGCTGGCAGTGCTCCTTACAGACGAGGGCACTGCTGCTCCAGGCACTGTGCAAGGGAAGAGGCTCATCCTTCCTCCAACGCACTGACTGTGTCATTGCATCAAATGAATGCAAAACCCTTGCCCACTTGCCAGTGTTCTCTGCAGGGGCAGCAGAAGAGAATATCTGTAAGCTGAGTCTCTGGTCGTGATGGCAATGTGGCACAGAGCAGGAGCTGTCAGCAGTAAGCACCAAAGAGCTCCCAGTCTCTGCATTGCCAGTCTTCAGCCCTGCTCTGCAGCCGAGTAAATAACATTTACATAGCATTTGAATTTATGTTTCACTCACTCCCTGTGAATGCAACTTTTGCATTCACCCGATGAACAATAATTAGAAGGAGAAGGAGTTTACTACCCTGTATACAGTGAAATGCAGATACACTGATACGCAGCAAATGTGGGCAAAAAAAATTAAAAAAAAAAACAACTCTTGTGTTTCTTCTACTCTCTCTTCTTCACTTTTCAGTACCAGGGCTTTCTTCCCCCCTCTCCCCCCCAAAAAATCCCCCCAAAAAACAACTACTGCTGACAGCATAAAAAGTCAAGAACAATTTGCTTAAATTGAAGAATAATGTAAATTAACAATATTAAAGCTACCATCTTTATTTACTGCCTATACTAACTTCTAATACTTCTGTTGCTTTGTTGACCTTAGCCAGGGTTGCTTTCATAGCCACTGAGCCCAGGATATCCTCAGGAATTTGGAGGTATTTCCTTCTTCTAAAGAGGCAATATAGGGAAGTCAGTGACTTAAGCCCAGCTCCTAAATCTCAGATTTCTGGCAGCCTCTGAGTTGTGGTATGTCTACCACAGCCGAGGCACAGAATTGTATTCACCTGGTGCTTGCATCTACATGGAAGAAGGTGTTTTGCTAAAGCATTGGCCTTACTTCTCTTCTGATGGATGTAGAGGAAAGAAGTTGCCAGCTCTTAAACATAAGTCTGTATCTGTGGGCTGTGGGCACCTGTCTCAGAGGAGGTGCCTCACTTTCCTGTAGCTGAAGGCCATCTGAGCCCCTGGCAAACGTAAACAGTGCTGTAGCCGATGTTGTCCACACGTGGGACGCACAAGCCATCAGCTGCCAGGTGTTCCTCCCCCAGTTTCCCTGGCTGCATACCTGCAATGCACCTCATCCCCAGGCTAACGCACTGCAAGAGTGAGTAGTATTCCCCCAGGTCCATTGCCTTCATTTCAGGAGCAGAATAAAAAGACAAGGACCCAGTAAGGGCAAATGGGCAGGTAAAACTGTGAGCATTTAATTGACTGGCTTAAGTAGAGGACAGTGGAACACCTGTGTAACCTGCACTGTAGCAGTGCCCAGGGTCAGAAATCCTGTGTACACAGGGCCTCTTGTCACATGTAGAAAGCAAAACCCACTTTTGTGGTCTTTCAAAGAGTACCAGGGGTGATGAATTGCAGTTCAAAATTTCTGACCAGAGATACTGGTCAGAAGACACTGTTGTCTCCAGTGTCTCCTCCATGAAGTCAGCAGCCATGGCAGCTCTGTGAACAGAGTCAGGGTTTTAGACTGGATGGACTGGACTTCATCTGCCAGCACCACAGCCGGAGCCACCCTCCCGGCAAGTAGACGCCAGTTAGGAGCTGACAATCTGCATAACCAAGACTCTGCTCCCAGATGGCACAGACAACACTTGCCACACGGTGGGTGTCTCCTCAATGTAAAAAAGTTTGCCTGAGCCAAGGCAAACCACAAACCAGTCAGCAGTAGGGAAAAGAACAGCCAGTCTCTGGCTCCACAGTCCTGTCACATGCTTCTCCACAGTTAAAGACCTCTAAGTAGATCACACTGCCACATTTGAGAAAATTTCAGCTCTGGTGTTCATTTCAAGCTGTTGAGGCTGTGTTGCTTCCTGGACCATACTATCTTTTCTCAAACATGTAGTTTGGATTTATGTTCAGGAACAGGTGCTTGGTTGTGAATGAGTTCCAGATATAACTCCTACAGTGTCCACATGTATGTTGTCACTAGCATCTGCAGTAGTCACAGGAATTAGTCAAAACACCAGAACAGAATAAATACAATCAATAAAGTGTAGGGGCTTCCTAGGCTGACCAAACATAGGCATAGCTTTAGTGTAGGTCCTGCCTGCACTTTTGGGCCAAAAGGATATTGCCTTTCCTAATTTTCATATATTACTTTGCCTTATTTAGCAGTAATGATGTGTCTCTTTCAGTGCACCAGTGCTAAGTGAACTTGTTATATTCCTCCCATCCACCAGTCACTAGGCACTGCTGGTCATCTACTCCTCCAGCTAAATTCCAAGTTAGCCCATTTATTTTACTTCCACAGAAATAACCTATGAAAAAGCAAAGCTCACCAGGGTGCCATCCCCTTTACAGTACAGAGTCTGAGTTCTCAACTTGGGAAGGCAGAAGCCCAGTCAAAAAAAAGCATAAAGACATGGATCTACTGTCAGTTTGGCAGACACTGGGTTTGAAGCATTCCCTGTTGTTTAACCCCAGCTGACAACTCAGCACCACGCAGCCACTCACTCACTCCACCACAGTGGGACAGGAGAGAGGATTGGAGGAGTAAGAGTGAGTGAACTCATGGGTTGAGATAGAAATAGTTTAATAGGGAAAGCAAAAGCTGTGTGCACAAGGAAAGTAAAAAAAGGGATTCTTTCACCACCTTCCCTGAGCAGGCAGGTGTTCAGCCATTCCTCTGGACAGTAGGACTCCATCACATGTAATGGTGACTTAGGAAGACAAACACAATCACTCTGAACATACCCACCTTCCTCCTTCTTCCCCCAGCTTTACATGCTGAGAATGTCACCCTGTGGCTAGCTAGGATCAGATGTCTTGGCAGTGTCCCCTCCCAGTTACTTGTGCTCTCAAGCCTCCTCCCTAGTGGGGTGAGGTGAGGAGCAGAAAAGGCCCGGCCCTGTGTGAGCACTACTCAGTGATAGCTAAAACATGTCTGTGTTATCAACACTGTTTCCAGCAAACCCAAAACACAGCCATACACGTACCAGCTGCTTTGAAGAAAATTAATTCTACTCCAGCTAAAACTAGCACAGCTGTGCACTGTTGCATATGTTGTCCTGTGCAGTTATAGCTAAGACTGTCCACAGTAAGACTCTAGCCAGCTAAGACTCTAGCCACAGTAATGTGCTGTCGGTTATTATCCCTTCATTGTACTTTAACTAACTCTAAATTTGCTAATTTGTGTTCTGTGTGAAGGTGCTAAATCGTGTGATGTCTGAAAGCATCATTTCACAAACCATCCTCAGCCACATGCTGAGAGTGCGTGCCCAGGCAGGCCGCCCGCAGGGCTGTCCATCCGTGGAGCACGTGGAGCCAGGACGGATGTCTGCCCCCGACCTGCGCTGGAGCTCTGCACATGCTCTGTCTGCCAGCCCAGTCCCGCTCACTCAGCTCTCGGCTGCTGGAGCTTGGGGAGCCGCAGCATCTCTCGGCTGCTCGTAGGCAGTGCCACTCGCTGAAGACCTGACATTTTTCAGAATCTCAGTTAAGCTTCCAGGGACGTCCTTTTAGGAAGGTCTATGACAGCATACAGTGTTTCCATCAGACTCTTGCCTTGTCTACAACCCGCAGCCGTAAAAGCGAGTTTGATTCTCTGACAAGAAGACTGGCAACAGCTGTCGTTGCACCGTGTACTGTAATACATGAGATTCTTCCCGCAAAACCCTGGAGATGGCATTTGTCTGGTCTGGTTGTAAATAATGAGATAGATCACAATGGATTTCAGTTCATCATCAGTGTTTGATCAGCACAAAGGTAAGTCACCTGCTACTAATTTCAAAATCCTTTGGTCCTCTCATGTGTCCCATGCAAATGTACTAAGATTACTTGACAGAATGAATAACACAAATTTTTGGAGAAGAACAGTTTTATTTTGTTTGCACATAAAGGAATTTTTCCATCGGTTTCAGACAGATATTTCAGTCTATTGCCTACAGTGATTTTTAAAAATAAAATTTTCAGCAGAATAGCAACAGCATGTAATTACTCTTATGCTTAGCATTGAGAGATGGATGTATATATTTTTATATCGTGTATTAATCCTCTTATGGATATATATTAAAAGTTATTGCAGTACTTGCAAACAGCAGTTTAAAATAGAGTAAAAATTTAACAATAGCTGATATTCGTAAGTCTACACTAAAAGGATTAGGTGCTGACAAGTGATCGACTTTGTTTTGGCAAATCTAAGCTGTATAGGTGAGTATTACCATAATTGCGCATTTTGTATATCATTAAGTCCCCTAACGTGAAGATCTTCTACATTGTAAGGTTGCTATGGAAATACAGATGTATCTTTGTTGTCTGTTTTGAAGTTAAGTGTTGTGTCTTTATTTGCCAGTATAAGCTTTTATGTTTTACGGCTTGATGTATTACAAGTGTAGTGGCATCCTTTTTATGTTCTGAAAGCATGAGACTGTCACTGATCATCCATGTTGCCACAAATTCTTTTTTAAGTCAACTTGCCAAATACTGTGTGTGTAGTGGGCACAGTTTCCAGTGCGCACCTGCAAAATGTCCAAGCTGACATGGCCACACTGGCCCCACAGTGAGGGCGCTGGCTGTGGAACAAAGATGCAGGGCAGGACGAAGACAGATACTGTGGTGCCCTCTGGGCAACCAGGTCCCACAGGTTGTACTTTTGTGCTTGCCTACACTTCTTTGGTGAACCCAAAGTAAGTATAGCCCTTGGAAAGTGGTGGTTTTGTGGCTACCTTTCAGCCACAGCAGCACTTGAAGCCTGAGCGAATCTTGGGAGTACTGGTTTACACCAATCCAGCTGGGACCCACCCCCATGTAGTGGGGGGGGAGGGTGGGAAGCAAAACTGAGTGACAAGAGATAAAAACGTACTATCAGCAAGTATAAAGGAGACAGGGAAGTGCAATGGTGGAAGGGGTACTGCAGGAATAGAGACAGGTACTCCTAAGCTTGTGAATGACATAAGGAGCATTTTCCCCAGCAGGACATAGGTGTGCAGCTGACTGAGCTTCTGCAGCTCCATACAGCCATTCTCAACCTCTACTTGTGCAGCACTAGGAGTATTCCCTGTGCCACATGCTGACCCAGCAGGGCTCAGGCTAGGGAGGCAGAGAGGAAACCCTGCATGCTCAGTGCCATGGAGATGGCTGCCAGGGAGCTATGGAAGTCGTGCGAGGAATAAGGCTGGAATATCACCAGGCCTGGGGAAGGAGAAGTCAAGTCTCCAGATAGTTAGGGGGCAGAGAGCAATGCAGGAGGCTACTGACCCTAACCAGCTTATCCAGATAGAAGTGAGAGAGCTAGAAGGCAACATCTGCCTGTTGCCTTTGGTCCTAATCCTCAGCCCCTCCTCCTGCCAGGCCACTCTCCACACTGACTCATTCTAATTCCTGTCCAGCATCATCTCCAGTCCATGTCACACTCTACTCATAGCAAATCCTCCAGATAAATTCACCATATCCCCTTCACCACCACTGCAGAAATGCTGGCTCATTAGGTGATTGGTGGCTTACTGCTTGCCTTCCCAGCTAGCTGCATGGGAGGTGGATGGGGAGCAGAAGCATAAAACACACAGCAGTGGGACATTGAACTCATTGGTTATCATGCAAATAGTGTTCTGTTCAAAATTAACAGTGTATGGTGGATTTTATCTAAATACCATCTTAATTTTGTGGCACAATACTGATTTAAGCAGACATAATTTTTTTAGCAGGGGGAAGGGGAATGTCTTTCATTGGAGCAATTTATAACAATGGAATAATACAAACTAGCTTTCAAACAGACTAGATTGATATCTGTTGGACCAAAAAAATAATTCAACCCTCCCCACAAACCTTTTTTTCTCCACCACACACATCAGAAAAATCTCCTTGCTACAGATTAAAAAAACCCAGCATTCCAGGCTTGAAAATCATACTGTCTCTTTGCAACACATCCTATACTACTGCTCATTAATATCTTATAATACTTAACAATAATAACAGCAACATGGGACTTACAGTAGGCAAGCAGTACCCAAACCAGAAACCCCTTCCCTCTTAATACTGCTCAGTGCATTTAAGAAAATGTGTGCTGTTCCTGGCTTCAAGTGTTTACCAGTTAAACAGAGAAGCTAGACAAAGGCCTGCACTGGTACATGCACAGCCAGGCACAGACAGGGATTATTACTTTGTTAAAAATTCCATAAATCCATAATATTAAAGAATGAGTTACAGTTTCCAAAAACTGCACTCATCCACCCCCCACTGACCGTTGGCACTGATGGGCTGAAACCAAACAAACTGCCCGATATTGTGTCCTGATAACAAAGTGTAGGAAATCACATAAGGCTAGTGGTGGAGACAAGGGTTTATGAGAGAGAGAGGGGAGTAAATTACATACATAAATATTTCTTCTTCACAAGGAACGTAAAATATCCTATTATCCTGTCTTTGGTTTTCTGTACTTTGTGTTTTAGAAAGTTCTAAATCAGCCATTGTCAAGCTCTGGCAAGTTTATTTACACCTTAAAAATCCAATGCACCAGAAAGCATGCACTTATATACATCTAACATGCACTTTGTAAAACAACACATCAGCTGACATCAGAAATTGTGTAACCCATGCCTTCTTCATAGAACAGTCAGAGAAGAATTAATATCACAAACAGCATAATTTCGTTGTTCTGAATCCTGTGATCATTGTGTCTCTCTTTGTATACCCCCTTTTCTGATCAAAAGATAGCTGCTTTGTCTTGAAGAAATGACACACATTTAAAACACTGCAGCTTATTTCAAATAGATTGGCTTTTAACTTTGATTCTTTCCCAGGATTTTAGCTACAAAAGATGCCACAACCCCATATGTCATTTGGTCTTTCCTTCCAGACCTTTCTACACTGCTGTTGTGTCAGCCTACAGTTTCTCCCTCTCTCTATATGCAGGCTCTTAGTTGGACATTCTGCTTTCCTGAAGCTGACTGACAGCTTCCTTTCACCAGTAGCACAGCAATTTTCAAAAATACAATGTAAAATGTATCTGAAATGGGACTGGCATTTATAGAATTGCAAGATAGTAATGGAGTTAACTCTAGCATATTTGAAGATGGAGGATCAGGCATTTGGCGTTCACAGTCCCTTTATGCCACATGGTGCTGGTGCCCCAGCCACAGCCAAGCCCCCTGGCAGGGTAAGCTCACAGAGTGGGCGAGGGATGCAAGCACTCAGTACCTAACTGTTGCCTTCTGCAAAATGCCCACTTTCCGAACCACTCCTCTTCTGTCCAGGGAGGTGTCTTCTAAAAGAAATGGCCCGTGAGCTTTGTGCCTATGTTCTTTCCTTCCTTGACAAGGTGAGCTGGAGGAAGATGAAATGGTAGATGTTGTGTCACCTGGAACCAAGTGCATCCAGCATAAATGACATTCAAGTCCTCCTGGCATTTTCTGCTCCCTTTCATGTGAAGCATCAGAAGACTATATATGTCTTCCTCCTCACCCACCATGCAAAGCCATATGGGTCATGTTAAAGACACCCATTGGAAATTGTGGAATTAGTGAAATTAGGAATCAGTCTTACTTTATATCAGATGCATAATATGGGCACTCATCAATTCCTCCTGGCCCAGGCTCCCTTGCCAGCAGGGTGGCAGCCTAGTCCACCTGACTTTCCTTGCTCTGACAGCTAGGACTTGGGGGGGAAATGTGAATCCTTGTGGCTTCATGCCCCCATCCCTTAACAGGAATGGAGCCTGTGTTCTGCAAGATCAGGCATGGGGAAAATGTACTCATTCATCCATCCATCCATCCATCCATTCATTTAGCGTTTTGCTTCCTCTCCTCATACAGAAGGATAATTGCTCTGGGGAAAACAGATTCAGCCTAACATAAGCAAAGGCACAGGGGAGGTGTTTTCGGTTTTACCTAGATGATAAAGGGCAGAGGCAGTCAGAGACCCACGTGAAGGTGTGCATCCATGTCCTCATCTTCCTGCCATACCACCCTCCAGGTAAGCAATGCTCAGGAGATAGAGATTTTCATTTTGTGGTTGGATTTCTCTGTTCCTGACACACAACAGGAAGATATAACAGTACTTACAAGGCAAAAAAAGTACAAAATGTGTAATGCATCAAAGGAGGTGAGTGCCCCTTTGATTCACTGTCTCAGTACATCTGATGGTTTCTTTCCCAATGCCAGCAGCATCTTTTCTGTACCATACCCAGACAGTAACCATGCACAGCTGTACACGACATGCAACTGTGGGAGGACCTGTGTTGGTGCTTATGGCTGGCACCCCCCGTGTACCTCCAGAGACTAGTCAAGAGGAACAACACAAGCAGTCAACCTCTGTCCTGTTTCCTTGCCTCCACCCAGCCCAAATTACACCTCTCTTCAAGTAAGGGACTAGTTCAGACCTGAGGTTGTTACTAACATGGTTTTGCTGAATTTACCATTTGTGAGAGGTGTCTGCAGGTCTGATGTGATAAGGAAATATTAACTGGTCCTGTGGTAAAGTTACTTCTTTTTTTCATATACTGGTCACTGATGATGACTCTCCAGAGGTAATGACTCTTAGTCTCTCCTGGTCTCCCAGGCACAAAGGACAAATCTTCTGAGCCAAATGAATGCTTTCTTAAGCAATAGACTCCTCAGTAGAATAAAAAATCAAGTTAACATTTTTATTCACAAATTTTATGAAATCTGTAATTTAAAATACCAGTTAGAAGAAAGAAAAGAATTAGGTTCTCTTTAGTTGAGGAGCAATGGAAAGGGAATCTGTGGCAAAGGCAGAATTGACATCAGCTTTCTAATTTTCCAAAGCCCACAACCAGAGCTCCAGCTTTGACAGACTAACCTATTCCAGAGTAAGAGCAGATTGTGTTTCCATGGCAGCCAAATTTTGAAGTCCAGAGTGCTGATTGCACCACAGGGAGAGAAGGTCACATGCGGGAATTAAGCTGTAAATCCCAAAACAGATCTCATGCAGGTTCATCTGAGGCAACGTCTGATCACAATGTGACTAGTGTGGCTAATGCTTTACAATAATATTTAAAGATCACTCAAAATATGTATGACAATGTTTAAAATATTATATCAATGCGTTAAGAATAATGTATTATTTGATTATGATAAAGACTTTATACAAACTTTTCAAATTCTGTTTAAACTGTCTCCATTTTTTCTGCACAGCTTACATAGTCATGCTATCTCCAGAAGATAGAACAGTACTGATAAGTCACCAGTCACTTTATCTGTCTTTCCTTTGATCAACTCTCTAGTGTGATTTAGATGTCAGTTTTACTTTCTCCTGTTAACAAGGCAGTGCAGCGACTGGACAAATTATATATTCTGTAGCTCTGACCCTGGCCTGGTTTCACCTGGGATAGAGTTAATTTTCTTCTTAAAAGCTGGTACAGTGCTGTATTTTGTTTTTAGTAAAAGAGTAATGTTGGTGACACAACAACTTTAGTTGTTGCTCAGTACTGCTCATCCTAAATCAAGGACTTTTCAGTGTCAGCAAGCAGGAGTGCAAGAGGTGAGGGGATCATGGCCAGGAGATCGGACCCAAACTGGCCAAAGGGATTTTCCATACCGCAGGCCAACATGTCCAGTGTATAAAGTGGGGGGATGGCTGGGCATCAGTCAGCAAGTGGTGAGCAGTTGTATTGTGCATCACTTGCCTTTCTTTGTTTTTATTCCTCTCTCTCTATTTCTCTCTCTCTCTCATTCTCTCTCTCTCTCTCTCCCTCCTTTTCATTACAATTACTTAATATTATTGCTGTTGTTGTTGTTAGTATATGTTACTTTATTTCAGTTATTAAACTGTTCTTATCTCAACCCACCAATTTACCTTTTTCTGATTCTCCTTCCCACCCTGGCAGGGTCAGGGCAAGGA
The DNA here is from genome assembly GCF_003945595.2 of Pipra filicauda. Taxonomy (NCBI): domain Eukaryota; kingdom Metazoa; phylum Chordata; class Aves; order Passeriformes; family Pipridae; genus Pipra; species Pipra filicauda. The sequence goes on along the minus strand of NW_024104584.1, from coordinate 554,377 downwards.
CTGAGTGAACAAGGGCTCCAGACAGAGTTCCTGTCTGAGGTTAAACCACAACAGACCCTCAACCACTGTGAACAGCTGAGCTCGCTGCAGCTGTACTTCTTTTTGAATTAATAGAGATCAGAAACATGAAATTGTGTCTGACCTAGATATACATATCTAGAGCATTTTACCAGTATGTCTGACTTGATCCAGCACCAAAAAATTAACTCTTTTGACTCCTAGAGTTAACAGCTTAATAGTCCACTTGAAGCCAAAGGAGATGTAGCCATGTGGAACATAGGATGACCAGTCTGCAAGCAAAGAAGGAATTATCACATTAATTTCTCTAGAAAGAAAAATCTGAGGAGCGTTCGGGAACAGGTCCTGCAAGGCATTGGTTTAAATATTAACTCACACTGTAGTTGCCAAACAAAATAAACTTATCCTGGGTTCCATGCAATATTCCATTTTTCATTTTTGCAGAAATAATCAACACAAACTACTGTTGCCAGAAGTTCACTCTTCTAAGAAGAGAATTCCCTTGGACAGCACAGGGAAGTGAAAAGCCTTGGTCTTCTGACTGGTGCAAGGATAACATTGAAACTGAAAACACCTGGGTCGTGATTTCTTCCTCCGTCATAAGAGTGTAGCCAGCAACATTATAAGCTAGTTCAGTTATTACTTCGTTGTTTTTCACGTCCTGTTACATTAATGTTAGTATAATTTCTTATAAGAGGTGGAAACTTTCCAGAAGTTTTCTTAAGTCCTTTCAGTGTCCATGTCTGAAAGTTTTTGGAAGACATTATGGTGACAATCAAGTTCCAGATGACTAATAAAGTCCACAGTGATGTTTAGATACACTTTGTTCCACCCCAAGTTACATGGTCATTAAAACTCAGTGAGATGTGTCATTATTTTCACTGTTTATCGTTTTTGTACTTGCTCTCTGCTTACTCATGGACATGCTCCTTTTCTGCAGCTGATGCAGCAGAAGAGGTTGACTTGACTGTGGTTTACCAAGCAGCAGCCAATGGTGACGTGAACACACTGACTGCAGTGATTTGGGAAGATCCTTCTATCCCTGAGTGTTGTGACAGAGAGGGTAAATGAAGGCTGGGTTTGTTCTCAGGAGACTTGTTGCTTCAGCTTGCAATTAAATTTTCCAATTTTTCATCCTGATTTTTGTGTGCAGAAGATTATATTTAGTAGTAGAATAAATTTGAGTTATTCCACTGGAAATGCACAGTTTGGAGATTTCTTTCTGCATGTAATTGTAATTGCAATTTTTATACGGATACAAATAAGCTGTTTTGCTATAAATAGACGGTACCATTAGTTTATCTTATTTAGGGAGGTGCTGAGAAATTGTTGTCATTTCAGGGAAGGAAAAGAAATATTTTTATCAAAGCCAAAAGCCATACATTCTACACATTTCTGAAGTAGGAGATTACAGTCTTTGTACTTAAAAAGTATGTGTACAGTCACAGCTTGAATGATTTTGTCAAGTAATTTTTTGCCAAATGGTTGGTTATACAGTGTGCAATTATCTACATAATCTGTTTTATCTGTGAGACTATGGTCATTTTGTGTTCAGGTTACTATTTAATGCTTAGTTCTTGTACATTGGCTGAGGTTTATATGCATCTATTTCCCAAGTGAATTAAAGCCACAGATCCCTGGAAGCTGTTCTCAAGAAAGACTTTGTTTATCAAAAGTATTTTTTTAATTGCAGTCTCTTCTATATGAACACTGTCTATTCTAATCTCAAACAGTTTTTACTAAGGTACTGGTTTTTTTTTTACACTTTAAAGCAAACATTCTAACTGTTATCATTAAAACATTTACTGGTTAGTAGGGAAAAGCTTAATCAAGATAAAATACTCTCAGTCTGGATCTTTAAGGGGAGAGGGACTAGATCCAAAGGGTGGGTGGAGTGGGTGGAGATGGGCTGATCAGCAAATAGAAGTATTTCATCTCTAGAATTAACTTGTTTGCTACACGTACATACAAATGTAACTAAAGACGAGTTGTGCAATACAAAACACACAGCTCATATCCTGCACGTCTGTCAGAGTCTGTGTGACCTCAGGTTGAGTAGCACATTTCCTCAGCAGTCTCATTGAATCCAGTAAGAATAATTACTCTTCAGTTGTGTCTGAAGTTTCTAATAGTCTTATAGTTTCTAATTTTCATGTTAACTTCTATATTCCCATCTTAGTAATTTTAAATAGGTTTGTTAGATTCTGCAGGAAAATTTCTTGCTGTTTTTCAGCAGTTAACAGACTGGAAGGAAGAGGAAGCAATTAAATGACATCATAATACTTTGTGATGAGAGTCAAGTATTAGGTTTGAATGTGGATTTCAGGTTTTTTACAGCATAGAAATTGTTTGCAGAATAATAAAAAAGTTCTTAAGAAAACAGAAAATAAAATATCCTAGAACAAATCCAGTGTTCAAATTAAGTTGTTGTCTACATAAAGCACCAGCTGGCACACATATACCTTTGCAAGGGACAGGGCTTGATTTCATAATTGTTTTGAATACACAGGGAAAGAACAAAGCTGGCATTTGAGAAGATTAGCCAAGCACCATATCTGGCTACTAGTCATTCTGAAGACTAGCAGCGTCCAAAATGGTGTAAAAACCCAAAAGCTCATTTTGGGAACTTGTCAACAGAAAAGCGCTTTTTCCTCCAGAGGAAGAGTTTTTTGCTAATGAAGTCACACTCTTTTTAAACTTGGTGGTCAGTAAGTGGCATAGCAGTTACTTCCTGCTTACAAAAAGCTGAGTACAACTGTTGGACAGTTGCCAGAGGAAGAATTTGTTAATTTGCCAGTGTTAACATTAGCAAATAAGAAACTGTATCTTATGGCTTTGACAAAATTAAAATTATAAAAAAATTTGGCTTTCTTCCCCAGGTTGCACCCCTTTGATGCATGCTGTGTCAGGATGCCAGGTTGATACAGTGAAGCTTCTGTTGAAGATGGGAGCAAATATTAATACTCAAGATGCCTATGGACGTATCAGTTTATCTCTGGCAACTTATCTGCTACCAAGACTTGGGGGAGAAGGATGGAGTGAAGAGAGTAAATATGCAGACCAAAAAGAGATTTCTGTTTATACTACAGAAGGAAAAAAAAATTCAAAACATTTCGTTCTAGACAACAGTGGAATTGGTTTTGAAACTTTACTGTGATGCAAAGCTGGAGCAATGATTATTGGAAGAGGATCAGGACTCCTGTCAGAGTGTTCTTTCTCTTTCAGGCTGTAAAATCAGTGTGTGGTATGAGGATCTCAGTAGGATCCAGGGTCCTCTGTGCGGTTTCAAGAAAATCACTTATTTTCTGTGCACTGGAAAGTCCCCTCTTGTTCTTAATATGCAGATTAACTTCTTTCCCTCCGACAGTCAGCAGCAGATATTTATGCTCCAGTGAGGGCATTCCTGTCTCAAATTCTGGTGGTCAGCAGGCTGGTGTTCCTGCACACCACATAAGCCAGGGCATTGCTTCTTTTCACTGTAGTGCTGGACTTTGCGTGGCCAGGCTGAGAACTGAAGTTCAGGGTGCTGCAAGTTCCAAATATTCAGATCATAAGCAATCTAATCCCCTGATCAGCCTACATGCAAGTGACAGTAGGGGCAGACACCTCACTGAGACGTTTGGGAAGGGAGATGTGGCACACCTTTCTGAAGCAACAAGGATGGTCCTCTTCCTTGGTCTTTTACTCCTTACAGAAGGTAATTCAGGTTTCAGAGAGAGAATGGGGACCAAGTTAGCTAAGCAGAGTGGGCTTCCATTATTATTTGGACAGGAAGAAGGAATTTTCACCCATGCTGCATAGTATGAGTTATGGCTGGATGACTGCCAACCCATTTAAACAGGTCCTGTGGCAGCCTAATTAAATGACATCCCTTGCATCTAGTTTCTTCCTGAAAATTCAGGATAAAAACAATGCTTCTGCTTAGCTTTGCAATGCTTAGCCTGAAAATAAGCATAGAAAATAGCAAAACAGGCAGTCTCATCCAGTGCAAGGAGCATGCCACACTTACTTGAGAAAAAACATTTCCTCTGCAAGATATTTCTAAAAAATTCCATAATTAGTGTCATGCTCCTTTTTTCCTTCCTCCTTTCCTGGAGGAGAAAAAATATGCTTTGGAAAAAGAAGAAATTACTGGAATAGATTTAAACCACCCAGGCTTAGAAGTTTCCATTTCTGTTTCTATGAGGGATATAACCAGAGATATAGGGAGCATTTGGCTGTGATGTCTGTCCAGACTGACATGTCAGTCCAGAACTGAATTCAGCAGAGCTGCACAGTCACAATCACATGCAGGATTTGGTGGTCTTGTACTTCCACTAAGAGCTCCAACAGGCATGTACTGATTGCACCATTCCACACCTTTTCCATAAAAATGCTAGTAATGCTAATCCAATATAGCTCATATAGGAGGGAATGGTCTTTACCAACTGCCTGTGCAGATTTTAGCAAAACACTCCAACCGATGCTTGATTTCCCTGGGACTGAAAGATTTATGCAGTTACAACTTACAACCAGACTGTTTACTTGCTTTTATGCTAGGGTGATCAGTAGAGGGTTTTAGTCCAAGAACTGATTCATCCCGTCTGTTTTGGTGCTGCTTTCAGTCTAACATTGTCACAAATACAAACTTTTGCAACAACGTTCATAAGACCACACTCTGAGGTTTTTACTAGTGATTTGCCATCCCTGCTAAGATCTCACAAAAGAAATGAGATTAAATGTGCATGTTCCTGGTTTAATCTAGCATAATTGTATTCCCATGCAAGAATATGTGTAGCATTTACTAGTGATACAGGAATTAGCAGTGTTTTAATCACTGTTTAGGCAGTCAGTACTTGCCACAGCTGCAGAAAAAAACAAAGTACAGTGTAAATGAAACACCTCACCTTATCAGAGAAATGAATGACCAAGCTAGTTTGAGACCTGGGCTCTAAAGGGAACCATTCTCAGTGCTGAGAAACCTCAACTGGGGGAAAGAAAGGCCTGTTCCTCTGCTGTCAGAAAGGCTGCAGTCACACACAAATGCCAGCACCAACAAGAAAAGATTTGGCCTGATGGATTTCCCTTTCCTGTTTACATGCTCTTGCTTTTTAGGGCTGGCTGGAAGGCTGTGTCAGCTTGCTCAGGAACGGTGCTAAGCAGAACATACCTGACAAAAATGGGAGATTGCCACTACACGCTGCAACTGCAGAGCCTGACGTGAGGTATGTCCCAGGGTCCCACAGCTTTTACTGGCTGAATCTCAACAGGTAGTCAGCAACCTAAGGAGAGCCCATGTCAGGAGGAATAGCTGTGACAGCTAAACTTGTGTGTGACTTGCTGCTTTATTCAGTGTTATCATGAAGAGGGTAGAGAGGAAGAAAAACATTGTACCACACTTGTGTACCAGAGATTGATGGCCAAGTAAAGTGAGGAGCCTGGTTTAAGATCACAAGAGCTGGAGGGGGGTAAAAATATTATAACAGAGGTTGAAACCCTGAGTTTCCCCCACCCAACTACCTTTCTGCTACCTCCTCATATGAAATAGAAGGTAATTCTCTGGACTTCTCCTCTGAGTAGAATGGCAAACATGAGAAAAATTTTCCACACCACAACTTCTTTGAGAGTCCCTTCTTATAAAGGGGAAGTTGAGGATTAGTGGTCTGGCTCATTTTTAACTACTTTTACTGAAAGTGGAGTAAAAACTATGAAGTGTCTTCACAAGAACTCTTAAAGATTCTCTTTGTCTCATTCCAGCCTGTGACAATAGGAAAGTTTAACAAATTTTGAGTTGTACATCTGAATAAATTCACTCAAAAAACTCTCCTAAGTAAAGAGGGCTGGGAAGACATTAGAGACAGGTAAAATATTCAGTAGATGCAAAATGTTCATGTGACTTAATCACTGAGTCTACAGTTTTGCTGCTGTCACCATATCATACCAGCCCAGACCCTGCGCATTTCTGCTGATCTGCTCTCCAGCCTTTTTTACTAGCTTTATTAATTTTACACATTATCATTCCTTTTCATGCATCACTTGGAGAGAACAGTTTGAGATTTCTGCAAAAGTACAGATCACTATCATTAAACAAAGCCAACACAGAAAGAAGGCAATGTTTGTACAACATGGCCATGCTGCTACTTGAAAGGGAACAGTAGTCTGCTTTCCCAGCAGCACGTTGGATTCCTTGAATGTTTTTCACATTCCCCATGGGTACAGGAAGACCTTTCTTTGCTCTACACAGCAGTTTACCAGTTTATAAATTCCTTTTCCTCTGTATTCTCACTGTTTTGCCCCATGCCCAGAACACATACATGGAGCACCAAAGGGTAGGGCTTTTCCATTGTGGTCACTGTCACTCTCTTGAATCCTACATCATTGCTGAAAGGGAACATGCAGTGGTCAGCTATGAAATGCTTTTTCAGCCAAGTCTGAAAGCTGGCAGTCCACTACTAAAACCTTATGTGCTGGAGGCAGCATGTGAACCACATGGAAAGATAGAGACAACTTATGTGTTGATTTGATAATTGATTTATGTGCTTCAGTGCATCCCACAGAGCCTAACAGGCAAGGTGGAAAGAGAATCTGTTCCTGATCTATGCCTTTAAGAGCAGATATCAGAGAAATCTCAGCTGCATGGTTGGGTGTCTGTATATTTAAATAGCAGCACTTCTGTTGCCATAATGGTTTTACAACGTAAATGAGCTGAAGTTTGTTGTTGATGAAGGTTCTGCATTCAAAGAATTAGATTTCCTTCACATACAGTGGTTTCATTGATCATATCTGGAGTTGGACCACTGAGCCCTGTATCAGATTCTAAAACTATGTGATAAATGGGTTTTACAAGCATATTGTGGTTATCTCACTTTCTTTCTGCTCAGTAGTCCATTTTTACCAGGGCCTGTTTTCAGGCACTGAATTTCTGAGATTTTGAGTGATTGTGCTAAACAACCACAAAATCTCTCTTCCCTTTTACAAACATTTACCAAACTAATCACAGCAATCCTAAAGTGTTGTCCTTTTCAGAGTTCCTATAGTATGACTCCATTCAGAAAAGGAGGTGTAACATCTCTTTTCTACAATTATTTGTATCCACATGCAGAAGTATTTGAAGTCAAAGCAAAATCCCTACACCGGGATCTACCCAACGATCACTCTTTAGGTATTTTCTGCATTAAAAAAGCCTGACTTTGGACTTTTGGCACCCAAAGAAGGTGTTAACAATGAAGAATCTTTTCAACTGCAGAATGGCAGCTTATTCTTTTGAATAATTTACATATCTAGTTCTTTCTTACTGGTAGGGGAGAACAAATTTGACATGCAACATTCTCAACTTGATCTGATCCACGCACCTGAGCACAGTTCAATCCAGAAAATATACTGAAAGTTGTTGAAGATTGACCTGAGGAAAAGCAGCAAAGTTTTTCATTGCGTCTCCTATGCATGGGGATAAATGAAGGGTTGTATACATTAGTCTGTGTGTTCTCTGTACATTTATCAGACTTCTTTCCTTTACACCTCATCATCTTAATTTCCTTGCAAAAGAGCATGCCTTTTTAATGTCCATGTTTTGAAGATTTCTAGCAAATTCACAACCTCCAGATGAGCCACAGAATTGCACAATGATCCCCTAGGATATATCCTTCCTCTTGCTAGAATCATAAGAACTGTGCACTCATATTAGGATGTGTGCTATTTGGCTTCGTTACAGCCTGTAACAGTATGGTGTTTTCCATTTCCATGGTCCAACCATGTGCATGATCCAAACACTTAGCCTCCTACTATAAAACACAACCATATTTGCCAAACTTATAGTGGTTTCAGAACATCTTCACAGGATACCAGAAGGAAGAGAAAAGTAAAATCCATGAAGTGTTAAATATATTATTGCACTTGAATAATATTTCATGTAAGTACTTTATTGTTACTGTTCCCTCCACCAGAGGGGAGTGTTTGTAGTTCGATATTCAGTAAAATGTGAGCCCATGCATTGCTCTGTTTTATACCATAATAATGGCCCTATTGCAGAGACATACTGTGAGGCCTTGTAAAATACTAGGGTTTGTGTGTGTAAATATACCGTAAGCATTGTATACACACACATACACGCAAATGTGTACACTACATCACATTACTTCAAGAGTTAAATAGAGTGAAAAAATCCTTGCAGAAGCTGGCATTTCTGTTAGTTTAAGACATTATAAAAAAGGTTGACAGTAAATTGCTAAGCTACCAAAAACTGCACATGTGTATAGTATTACACGCCCTGATTCTAGCCTGGCAATCAGCACAAGAATTATTCCTAGTGGATCTGCTTTTAATTCCCAGCACTAAACTTTCGTTGTTACAGTAAGCTACACAGTCCTGTTTGTTTTCCTCACATGACAAAGCTTAGACCAAAGATTCTGACCTGTGCCCATCACTGATACTGATTTTTCACAAAATTGCACATTTTGTTTTTTAAAAATCTGTCAGTTTTTCAAGTTTAGTCAGGAGTACAGCACACTGACTGTGTCGTTGCTTCCACAGGCTTCTGAGCCTGCTTCTGCAGCAGTCAAATCTTAGTGAAATTAATCATCAGGCCAATGAGGTGAGTGAGTTTGTTCTGCAAGTCACAGTCCCATGCTCTGGGGGCTTAGAAGTCATTCTGTCCAGAAAGAGTCCACTGTACAATCACTTTAATGATGAGACTATGCACTAGTCAAAAATATCTACAATGCTTTTGCTGAACTATGCAAAATATTATCTGATTTTTCCTACTACACATCATGCACCTATAGAGTAATAAACCATCTCCATATACAAGCAACTATGAAGTACCTTGAATCAGTCTCTTAAATCACTTATCAAGACAGTAATTGCCTTTGATTCTTCTGCAGTTAGACACCTGACTGAATCTCCAGCTTTACCAATCCTAAGTGTTCAAGGCCAGGTTGGATGGAGCTCTGAGTAACCTGGTCTAGTGGAAGATGTCTCTGCTCATGGCAGGGAGGTTGGAACAAGATACTCTCCAAACCATTCTGTGATTCTATGATTCCTTGATCCCATCATTCAACTACTGATCTCAGGAAAAGTATCAAAGAGCTGGTATTACACAGAACAGCCATGGAACTACAAAATTTATGCTGTTCTGTGATCCATAGAGAATTATGTCCTGTGTGTATATGTGCAGGGTACATAGGAGACTGTTAACTTCCCACGTATATTTTTCTCCGAAGAGAGAAGCCAAGACACAAGAGAGATTCTGAGTGTCTTTTCATGTTTCACTTCATTCTAACAATTGCTCAAGGACATGTCTCCTCCACAGTGCCAGAATGGCCAGAGGGCTGTTAGTATTTCCTCTTCCTTGTCTATTGGAGCGTTTGCACACCCTCCTCACAGCATCCTAAACCAGACATATGCTTCGTCTTGGTGTAGAATTATGTTGCTAATGAATTGCATGAAACAATGGGTCATAATTTCAAGCTGTAATGCTTTGCTGTAATGCATTGCTACATGCAATTTGGAACTTTTAGTCCATCTCACTGTCATTTGGCACTGACAATGTATTTGTTCAAGAGTCAGTACTAAGCCCTGAATACTCATGCTTTCTGAAAAATGTGGGTCCTCACAAAGGATTGCAGCTAATAGAGCTGTTCTCTTGGCATAAATAAAACACTTACTTTTCCCGTCTGAGACTTGGAAAAGACACCCTGATGAATGCATGAACACATAAACAGTAAGAAATACATCTGGAAGTTTCATAGTTTCCACAACTGTGGCTTTCTATGGGTTTACTTACGAAGCCTGTGAGATGACAATGTGAAGAAACATTCCTTGAAAAAGCCTTGAATCTGGGCAAATCTATATTTCTCACTTGCCATTTCTTGGCTTTTGTCCTTTTATGTCCCCCATTGCTCCTTATTTTTTGCATCCTTATTGCATCCTTATGTTTGGCTGTCTCACCATTAAGATTATATTATGCTGGACCTTCAACTTTGACAGTTTTGACATCACTTTCATGCTTCCTCTCACAGTGGTCTACCTACACATGCCACTCAAGGGTGGTAACACTATGCACAAATCAAACAGTGTGGGCTAGACAGCCAGACAGCTGTTGCCTGCTGTAGAAGGCCCACGTATGAGCTCCTGCTACAAAGAGCTCAATGCACTTTGCTCAGTTGGGTGCTCCAAAAGGACAGAGTACTAGAAAGGATGTAGAGAACGAAACAGGAAGCTCTGTCTGAATCCTTGGTACTGCCACATGGCAAGTGTCAGATGCAAGAGTAGTTTGAAAAAGGATATACAACAAAAGGAACAAAAAAAGGACTACAAAGATGATAATAGTTATAGAGCAGCTTCCTTTCATGAGCAGGCTAACAACTAGAACAAACAAACTACAATGGGACTTTCAACCTGGCAACTCTGTCAAAGGGACAATATAAACCCATGGTAACATAAATTGCATAGAGAAGATGAAAAGAAATTCGTTACTAAATGGAAGGTTTTTTTCATATAGAATTACAGGAACACCTACAGAAATTACCAGGTAGTAGTTTCAAAGAAAAATAAACACTTTTTCAGAAAATGCATGACCCTGTGGAGGTCTGTGGAGGTCTAAATGTCATAGGAAATCTTTAGCCTGATTACCAAATATTAGGTGGCAGTATACTGTCAAGCCTTATTTCTTATATTTTTGCATCTGCTACTGACCTGTTTGAGCTGTGTCCCTGTACTAGGGAGATCTTTGCACCGTACTCACAGTTTTACACTCTTACGTTACAGCTGATTCTGGTGGTTACAGTAGAAACAGAAAGAAAGTTGATTTTTCAAGGATCTTCTTTGTCCATATC